>NC_079166.1:47397197-47697197 GCF_947568905.1 Ostrea edulis | reverse complement strand
TAGGGCCATGGTCATGCTCTGGGTATCAATTTGAATACCTAGAAATACGAGAGATGTAGTTGGTTCAACGGTTTTCTCTTCTGCAATTGGTACCCCTAGATCCTGACAGAGAAACTTAAATTTGTCTAGTGTGTGTTGACAGACTGGGGAAGATTTACGACTGCAAAATAGAAAATCGTCTAAATAATGCAGGATGAATTCATTGCCTGTGTGCCGTTGAATAAGCCAGTGTAAAAAGGTAGCAAATTTCTCCCACAAGGCACAGCTAATAGAAGAGCCAAAAGGGACCATTTTGTCAAAATAGAAATGACCTTGGAACTTAAAACCAAGGAGGTCGAAATCAGCAGGGGATATTGGTAAAAGACGAAAGGCAGACTTGATGTCAGACTTGGCCAGAAGGGCGCCTGGCCCTAGCTTAGCAATCATGACTGCTGCCTCATCTAAGGTTGAATAATTAACAGAACAGGCTGTGGAATCAATAAAAAAATTAACTGAATTGTCTTGAGGATATGAGAGATGATGTATGAGCCTCATATATCCATCCTTTTTGGGAACTAAACCCAGTGGGGAGACTTTGAGGTTTATAAAAGGGGGTTGGGAAAAAGGCCCAGCCACCTGGTTAAGCAACAACTCTTTGTTGATTTTTGTGCATGCTACTGATAGGTTAGAATGAAGACTTGAGAGGTTTTTACTTAATCTCGCCCCCCTCGGACCCAAGTACTGAAGTCTAAAACCAAAAGTAAAACCGTCTAAGAGAAATTTTGCATGTTGGTAGCCTTGCAGGTGCTTTTTGAGGGGCTGGAGTAGAATAAGACTGTGCCCCAAAGAATGCAGGGTTTTAATTCCTGCAGTTGACTCTAGGGTGTTTCCCTCTGCACTGACTGCATGAATGACTGTAGCGGCATCTAGGGAAAAAATTACAGGATTTACCAGAGTTGTACGAATTACAAAATTTTATTTGGTTTTGTGATGCATGGCCTACCGACGTAGTATTAAAGGAGTTGGTTGATGCCTGAGGTTTAAACTTGGCCTGGGCCGACTGTTGGGTAGTGACATTTGATTGGTTTATGTACATCAACCAAAATTCGCTGTGAATTTCTCCCCAAGACATAGCAGGGTTGGAGGCTTTACGGAGCCGGAATTGCTCGTCATACTTGTGCCAATTTTGGTGAACGATTAGCTGCAAGCCTAATGTTTCGCATGTACTTGAGCATTTCTTGAGCCGTTTGGCTGTGTTGAAGAACGATGCTCATGTAAATCATGAAAGCTGATGTCCACTTTTCTATGGTCAAGAAGGAGTTTAGTTGGCGCTTGACTACGCATAGCTTGCTATTGACAAGTTGTAAATCCCCATGGGACTCAAACTGCTCCAATTCCGTAGCCGATTTGAGTAGGACAGACAGATCAATAAAAACACCCTCCCATATTTTTTGCTTGAATTTAAGCGGGACATGACTACCGATATCATTGCATGTAGATGTGATTTGACAAGGTAAGGGTAAATAGGCCGCTTGGCCCAACAAAAAATTGCAAGACTCACCCGGGTTATCCGGTGTACTATCCATTGGAAATTGAGGGGCCTCCTCAGGGGGCTGTGACTGCCCCTCTGCCGGGGCTTGTCGATCCGTCCAAGATGTGGCGGTGCGAGGTGGGCTTCGTTCCCGGAGTTGAACTGGTGTCCGGCGGTTACGTTTTTTCCCGATCCCCCTGGCCGGGGATCTCTGGGTCGCCGCTCGTTTTCGTGGTGGCATTCCGAATACAGGAAAAATGTCAAGATTGAAACCAAAAGGGGGAGAAAAAATTCAGCCACGTGCTTCGTTTCCGCCTCAAGATAAGAACCACGTTGCTGCTGCTTCGGTTGGAAAAAATGTAATGATGGGTCCGATCACAGGGAGTACCGAGTGTGACGTAGTGCATACAAATTAACTTGTACCAAGAGCCACTAAAGTCACGTAGACCCGACGTACAGGGTGTATCAAAATTAATACGGACTATTTGATATAAACTCAAATAATCTCGATTATTTAGTCTATGATTACTTAAATGCAATAGTCGAGTAAAATAAATCTATTTATTATTTATACCATATAGTAATCAATAGTCACATATATCTTTATAAGCACTATTAAGGGGAATAACTCTTGGTTGTAAACTGTGCTGAGCAAATGAGTTTTCTTTGTTGATATTTTTATACTATATGTTTTAATTCATGATATATATTATATGTGATATTCTTGTTATATATTTCAGAGTTAATTAGAAAAGAATACAAACTCTGATAGAACCCTACCATTGGTGTTGTGTTGTTTATATACCTATACAATCCACACTATTACATTAACACAAACTATTTCTGTTTTGAAATTCACAAATACATGTTTAAATTACACTTCCGATGTTTTGCCTTTGATACTAATAGCCATTTCTTCATGAACATGGACAAAATTATGGTGGTAAATCAAATGCATCACAGGCATATACATGTATAATAACTTAAAAAGACACTGCTACATGTACATATACATAGTCTACATTACTATTACTGCTTCTGTAATGATATTTATATGAGTGTCATATTATTGTGTCAGAAATATCATGTCTATATACAGCATTTTTTATGTTACCAGATAATGAACCTTAAAGTTATTCCGTTCTGGACTTTTAAATCACAGTAATGTGATACCTATCTTAACATCGTATTATTGATACAAATCAGTATTATTAAAACTAACAATATCGACAATGTAGGAGATGGAGATAGATAGATATATGGGCCTGCATATTTCAGAGATTTAAAAGTTTTTCGGATTTTGTTGGCTATATTCCTGTAGCTATTGAAGTGAAAATCTATACATGAACTTCTGTCAATGGTGACTTCTTTTAAGAGAGTTATGGACCTTGAACTTACCAAATAATGCCACAAAGCGGGTTCCTTTTTGTGTTGCTTGCTATCACATTGACTGAATGGTCATCCCCATTTCTGTTAGTGAATTTAGCATTCATAAATAGACATACAAATATTCAGTTTAGCATCAATTATCATATACGGCAAAGAAATGAATATGTTTAATGATCTTCCAAAAGAATCAATCATCAATCCACTTCAGGCCATAGGAAGATATTGTCTGCTAAATATCTTGAGAACCCTTGGCGTGGCAGACATAAAGCTTGGTACACTCGTATATCAGAAGGAGTAGATAACCCTAATAATTTTGGGTGCATATGGTCAAAGGCCAAGGGTCATACATGTAATATGTTGTCTCCTATATTTTAAGAATGATTTACTTGATTGACACCAAACTTGGTACACTGGTACATCCTAAGAAGTAGACTGACCCCTATTGATTTTTAGGTCACGTGGTCAAAAGTCAATCTACTCTAGATATAGGAAGATATTGTATGCTCAATATCTTGTATTGTTTTGGCGCTACCATCAAGCAAATGATGCAATTATATAAACCCTTTCTATTTTGCACTACAGGGGGGGGGGGGGGGGGGGGGGCATATATGTTATACAAACACTTCTCGTTACGCTTATCGGGCATTTTATTTTAGTCATAATATATTTTAACATGAAATTGTATCATCTTAAGGAAATTAGGATGCCCAGTTTGGCGTGTATATCTAAAGTGCAATTATTTCTTTTATGTTTATGCCCCCGAGATCGAAGATGGGGGGGGGGGGGGGGGGGGGAGGGAGGCATATTGTTTTTGTCCTGTCTGTCATTCTGTAATTCTGTCTGAAACTTTAACCTTGCTAATAACTTTTGAACAGTAAGTGATAGAGCTTTGATATTTCACACGAGTATTCCTTGTGACAAGTCTTCTCCGTGGTTACCAACATTTTTGACCCTGTGACCTTGGAGTTTGACCTACTTTTTGAAAATTTCAACCTTACTTATAACTTTTGAACAATAAGTGATAGAACTTTGATATTTCACATGAGTATTCCTTGTGACAATACCTTTCCGTTGATACTAAACGCTTTGACCTTGACATTTGACCTACTTTTAATTTTTTTTTTTACATTGGTCATAACTTCTAAATGGTAAATATTAGAGCTTTCATATTGTACATGATCATTTCTTGTGAAAAGATCTTTATACTGGTACCAAGGTATTTGTCCTTGTGACCTTGGCCATCTTCTAAATTGACCATTATCGGGGGCATTTGTGTTTCACAAACACATCTTGTTTAATTTTGAAATTCAATTAAATGAAATGTAAGCAAAAGAAAGAAACACGTTCATGCACGTGCAATTTGCATGTTTGATCTCAGCTGACTAGAAAATAACACTGTAAGCCGTGATCTGACAGGAAAAAACCTGTCAAGCCATATATATCTTCGACATCTTATCTAATATTTTCTAGACTCTAGTTATTACAAAGATGTTTATACCAATTAGCTTTTCAAACTTCTGATTGCCGATCACTAAATCCCAGCACATGAAACCAGTGATCATCACTGACACTAAGAAACCTAAATCTCACTGCCTCGATCTTTGAAGCAAATTATATTTTTACATTGTCGATTTTACGTATATTTTTGTTCTGAAATACTGCAAAAATTTTAATTCACAAACATATAAGATTTAAATTGTACTTTTCAATTGATTCTCTCGATTGGAAGTAACTGTCATGGGAGGCAAGACACAGTATTCAGACCCGCTAGCAACTGTAAAAATACATGTAGTTTACCCCGTCGCGGTATAAACGTGGTTTCGCGAAACCCCGCTATGAACAACCGCGACGGTGTAATGCGGAAAGGATTAACTTTCCGTCGCGGGGACGCGTAAATAAGGGATCCGCGTTAGCTGTACTGTATTTCTATATTTGGAGTGCTGTCAATATTGAATGTTGATAACATTACAAAAGTAAATCAATAGTTGAACTATTTTGAGGTAGGGGAAAACCCCGAACCTTTGAATTGTAAGACATCTTGTGTTAACTTTTCTGTTAATTTTATACAGTTTATTCTACAATAATCACAATACAATAATTAAATTCCTCCTTTCACATTGTATTCATTGATCCCCTATAAACATGTGTTAAAGTCTAGTTTCGTTTTAAACAGAGATAATACATCAAATATTACATAAGCGTTCCAGCTACGGATGAATATGAAACATGCATAATGAACATGTAAATATACTATTTATCGGTGATCTGGTTTACAACATGTTATTAATCTTCGTATCTACATAATTGTCTCTAAGGAAAGATCATTGAGCCTTACCTGTTCTGGCTGGATGTAAAACGTCCGACAGGCGGGTTTTACCGAGTGATTGATTGATTTTTTACGCCGTTTTCGCAATATATCAGCCATTTTACGGCTAGTTAACACTAATTGAATTATGTTTGGTTGTGAGTGTTTTGAGTTTCCCTGACGACCCTCAATGAGCCTACTCTTTTTCGAACATCAGCGAAACGATATTTTGCGTGTCAAGGGGGTTGTGATCCTTGACACGGGACACCCTTCAACGTCCCATCCGACGGAGCGTCTTCGATCCATGTAGACTTCTTCACATTGGCATGGTATTGAAGAACTAAAATACAACAGCCGTGTTTATGACCATCTATACATGTACATAAGAAGACAATTTTCTATTCAAATGATTCGCGAATTTTTCTGCAAGACACATCTACCTGTAAAATACTTTAAATAAAATTATTATGAGGATGACAATTTAATTTGCGTTTATGAATGGTCTCAACCCTAGATACATATTGAGAAGTGTTATTTTTGCAGTGATAATGAAAAATGACATAATTATTCATATTAAACGAGCACCTTGATGGTATTTCTATTATTACTTAAAATACAGACCTTCAGAAAGTCAAGATATATAGACCCGTCCATTATCAATGATATACAACTATCTGATCCATTAAAAAAACCAATTACAGTATACATAAATATATTATAAGACTTTATGAACATTTGTACGCCAAGTTAGAACACGTTTAGTGCGTTTTTGATACGTTTTATGCACGTAGAATAAGCAACGTTAAATACATATATCATTTGCAGCTGTGGGTATTAAGGTTGTATGGGGATTTAATGAAGGTATGTTTGGACACAAGTAGAGTAGGGAAATATGTTAGGAAGTTTTAGGTATTAAAGAAGATGGATGATTTTATCGAGCCGAGAACCCACAGAGGGACAAATATCAAAGTTAAAATTGAAACTCTCCAGAAAAAGAAAAAATTGCATTCTAGTTAGAACATAGTTTCCAAAAATGCTTTTTTCGATGTGCCCATTTCAAAGAAACATTGAAAAAAAAAATCCTACTTAAAATCACCTATACGCGAGAAACGCACAAAATAAAAGTAAATTTGACTTTTCCAAGCAGATTTTCATATGGAGTGGGCCAAGTCTCCATTGTGAACTAAGTAAAATATGTTAGTATATTGTACATGTTCATATGTGATATGTTTTGTAAATAAAAGTATGGAGACTTGACCCACTCTATAAATTTTTTTATTACTTCTTGTGTATAACTTTTGTCGTATTATCAAGAAAATTTCTATGTCCACGACGGGTGACTTTAGATAGCTTGAAAGTCGGAAATTTTCATGGGCTGGATAACCGAGGTGGTATAGCGGCAGTCTCACTGAAGTTTTGGACAAGCCCATATTGCATATCTGTGGTTCGAATACCATTTTTTTCCCTACCTTTTTCTTTTCTTATTAATGAATAGACTTCCCATAATGATTTGTCTCTGACATTTTATGCTAAGTTTACGCAGTCTAAATGACGATCACAAGTAATAGATTCCAACATGCAGCTAGTGCATTAATGTAAACAAGTATGGGGCCTCCTGTGAAGTATGGATGTTTATGTAAACGACACGTTGTTGGATCATTTGGTGGTCTTTGATGTTATCGATCATCCTAATCTGATAAGACGTCTTGAGTTTGCATTTGGTATTATGTCTGGCTCGACCCTTAATTGGATTAAGTCATATCTCTCAAAATGTGGCCATTGGATCTACCTTCTCCGATGATTTCCGTCTCAATTGCGGCGTACCACAAGGATCTGTCCTAGGACCTCGACTCTATGCCATTTTCACCAAACCTATAGGCGAAATATGTCGTAAAACAAATGTTCTAGATCACTGTTATGTAGATGACACACAAGTCTATCTAATCTTCAGACGGAAAGATGACTGGCAAAATACCGCTAGCCGCCTTGAGATCAAGATGTAGATGTCCGCTAATATGCTAAATTTAAATCAGGACAAAACAGAGTTCATTGTTTTTTCACCGAAAACCATAATCGCTGACTCACCATCGTACCATCTGGACTTTGGCGACACTATTTTCAGTGAAGCACCCGTTTGTGAAGATCTTAGGTGTATGGTTTGATAAGACACTTTGCATACAAAAGCAAATCTCATCTGTGTCTCGTGCTTGCTATCATCAACTACGTAATATCGGACGAATACGGTCGCTCATCACAGAAGATGCGTGCTGCAAGACCTTAGTATGTGCCCTCGTGACATCTCGGCTCGACTACCCCAATGCTCTTCTTTCCGGTATTAACACAACCAACCTGGCAAAACTGCAGCGCATACAGAATATGGCAGCACGAATCATCACTCGTACCAAGAGAAGTGATCACATAACTCCAGTGCTGGGGCCCGTTTTACAAAACTTACGACAAAGTCGTAAGTCTTAAATTGTATCACACTGTTATTACTTTGAATGAATGAAGTAAAACTTCTGTGGCTTAATTTTTAACATCTAAAAAAAAAATATATTTTGCATTTGGAGTGAATGATCTTACAATGAACTAGAAAATTCCAGTATGTAAACTTGGTCGTAAGTCGTAAGTTCTTTTGTAAAACGCGCCCCAGATTTCTTTACATTGGCTTCCTATTGACAAGCGCATCCAATACAAAATTCTCCTCTACTCATTTTAAGTGATTCATGAAATGGCACCAAAATACTTGGAAGAGGTGATCACAGTTTTCCAACCAAACCGTTCCATAAGATCTGAAAATACATGTACATTGAAATTAGTTAGACCTAGATGTCGAACCTCCACATATGGAAACAGGCGTTGAAGTTGCAGCAGCTACCTTCTGGAACTCTCTACCTGATACACTCCGTCGTTTTCAGAATTTGAACACTTTTAGGTTAGAGCATCGCGCTCAAAATCATTCGGCCTCTCACACCTCTGTCGGCGCGGGTTCGAATCCCGCTCGCGCCGGCAAGTGAGAAAGTTTCCCAGTTTACTTTCGGAAGGTCAGTGGTCTCTTCACAGGTACATTGTATCTGGGTTCTCTCTTCCACCAATAAAAACTGGGCGCCACCAGATAACTGAAAATTTGTTGAGTGTGGCGGAAAATATCAATCAATCAATTAATTAATCAATCAATCAAAACACATCTTTTTAGACTTGCATAATATTAGTATTATAGGTGGTTAAATCTTTATGGTTTCATTATCATCAGTTTTAACATGACCTTTTAAAGGGTATGTTTGTGTATCTATTTCAACTAATGTATTTTATATCATTTGATTGTATGGCGTGGAACTTTCTTAACGCACAGCATGTTTTGAATTTTATTAATTTTACTTCACATTATAGATGTTTTGCTAGCATTGTTTTAATATTATATGTCTTAATGCTATTGTAATTTCCTTTTACTACTTTTACAACATGCTGTATCATTTTTATTGTGTGCAGCGCATTAGAGTGATTATCTATAGTCATATAAGGCGCTATATCAATCAATATCATTATTAACTAAATGCACCAACAGAAGATTCCAGTCGTCCGTTTGGTGTATTTGAATGAAATGAATTGATTAACCCTTTCCGCCCATCATTCCGTCAAAGTTAGTTTTCCAAACAAACGTGTATATGTCATGTCTGTAGATAATAAGCTGTTGTTTGGTATGTTTCTATATATTGATAACTTTTATGTCGATCGACTTATTTTTGCAAAAGTTATTGCCATTGGACTCTGAAAATTCCTAATTATTTACAGCTTTTTGGCTGTGTGTGTAGATAATGAGCTGATATTGGTATGGCGATTTTGGTTTATAATTCGTGTATACCATGCATTTTTAGTCGAGTTGCGTAGCAAATCTTGGCTTTTAAATTGGTGAAGGATGGGCGTCCAGTCCGCGTCCACAATTAGCTTGTCCGGTCTTTAACTTGCATACTTTTTGGTGCATTTTTGTGAGACTTACATATCATGATCACATCCAAAAGAGGAAGGTTCCTATTTATTTTGAGGTCAAAAGGTCAAGGTCTCTTTTTCACTACAAACTGTAGATTTGAGCTAGCCTCTAACTGTTATGCATGGTACTTGCTGGTGCATGTTTATTGTCCTCCACCGCAACGCGGAAGGGGACATAGAAATACCGGTGTCCGTGTCCCCAAAAACCGCTAAACAGATTTTGTTCATATTTTGTAGGATTGTTAGTCACCATGCGTAGTTGATAATATTTCGCTGCCATTTTGATTCGACAATTTTTACAGGAGTTATGGGACTTTGTTGAACTTGTACGTACAACATTATAGGAACACTTTGTGGATGCAACTCCTCAGACACCGCTCAATGGATTCTTTTAATATTTTGTAGGATTGTGAGTCACCATGTGTAGTTATTCATAGTGTGTCGCAATTTTGATTCGACGCTTTTTACAGGAGTTATGGGACTTTGTTGAATTTGTTCATGCTACACTATAAAAACGCTTTGTTGACGAAACTCATCAGAAACCGCTCACTGTTCATATTTTTTTTTTTAGGATTGTTAATCACCATGTGTAGTTGATCATACTGTGCCACCAATTTAATTCGACAAATTTTACAGGAATTATGGGACTTTGTTGAATTTGTACATATGTAGTACTGTAACGTATTTACATTAAATTCTTGGATCGTACCTGGTCAATTCCAGGGTTTGGGGTATTCAACAATAACAATTTAAACTAATTG
Source organism: Ostrea edulis (assembly GCF_947568905.1). NCBI lineage: Eukaryota > Metazoa > Mollusca > Bivalvia > Ostreida > Ostreidae > Ostrea > Ostrea edulis. The sequence continues at coordinate 47,687,245 of NC_079166.1, read as the reverse complement.
GTATGATTTTAGTGGACTGCCAAAATATACAAATATGTCCTAACCTTATCTAGGTTAATTATAATCAAACAGAGAATCACTATATCAATCAGAGGCAAGCAACGATAAACTGGTAGTGCTAACTTAAACTGTTGAGCCCAGTCGCCCTCGGATTACGCCATATACTGTAGGACGCCTTATTCAGGACGGACAGTTTATGTGGTAGCCCTTCAACCACTACAATCACTGTAGGATGCCTTATTCAGGACGGACAATGAGTATAGCGGCCTGGACGACGGTCTGTTCAGCCAATGCGGACGAAACCAAAGAAAACAAACTATGGCTAGCCTCTTTACTGGAGGTCAACCTCTTCGTGGCAGGCCAGACTTCTGATGGCCTTCCAAATTCACTCTCTAACCGTAAGAACAGACGAGGAATTGTACTTTATTAGTACACATAATCTCGTCCTCTCTATTTGGCTGGGTCTTCTATCAGAATGACACAGACGACTGCGGAGTCTCGTTATTTATACACAAATGAGATCACGTGATGTAAAGTGACTAATTGAGAACTCCGCATGGTCGTACCTCAAATATCCGAAATCATTACAGTACACTATAAGGACACTTTGTGGAAGCAACTCCTCCGAAACCGCTCACCGGATTTCAATCACATTTTGTAGGGTTGTTAGTCACCATATGTAGTTGATCATATTGCGCCGTCATTTTGATTCTACAAATTTTGCAGGAGTTATGGAAATTTGTTCAATTTGTACATGCTACACTATAGAAACACTTTGTGGACACAACTCCGACGGAACCGCTCAACGGATTTTGTTCAAATTTTGTAGGATTGTTAGTCACCATATGTAGTTGATCATATTGCGCCGTCATTTTGATTCGACTAATTTTACAGGAGCTATGGGTACTTTAGTGCCTCAACTTTTTTTGCGGCGGTAGGGGACATGTCTAAGTGTAGCAATCTTGTCAGACTTCAAATCCTGATGACATTCAAGATGTATGTTGCTTTGAAATACAAAGGTCAATGTCATTATTACACTAAATACCTATTGCGGCCATTCAAAGCTTCATACTTATAAACTATATTAAATACGTGCATGTTTTTACAACCCTCACTGCTCAATAACCGTAAGTGCCGAGCATAGTCCTAAATTTAAAGCCCTTCACTGGTCTTGGTGACGTCTCCATATGAGTGAAATATTCTCGAGCGAGACGTTAAGCAAGATACAATTGTGAATGCAAGCGTGCATAATTTTCCAAACTGCAACTAGGTCATACGCATCTTTGATGCGTATTAGGGATTTTTACTAAATGAATTAAAATTGGTTTAGGATAACCATGAATGTTATATTAACTTAGGCGAAACTTCAAAACAACTTAATCGGCAATATTATATTTTTTCAGTTTATCGAAAATACCTTCAAGATCAAATTTAGTTCAGTGGTCAACAACCGCAAGATCCCAGCTCATGATCTGTAGCAAACCAGCTATACATCATTATTTCGTTTTTAGCTGTTTGTGACACCTTATTCTTTTTTCATGGTATTTATTCCAATTTATCGGAACCAATAGATTTTCTCAGATCGTTAGTTTAGTTCATTTATATTGTTGACAAAATAAATAATAAGACGCATATCCATTGGCATGATGTGACAATTTGTGGATTGAAATGGTTATGGCAATCGCTTTCGGGAGGCCCGGGTGTGAATATCGATCCGACCGACGCCGTATGAAAGCTAAGATTGATTGATTGAATATTGTTTAATGTCCCTCTCGAGAATATTTCACTCATATGGAGACGTTACCATTGCCGTTGAAGGGCTGCTAAATTTAGGGCTATGCTCGGCGCTTACGGCCTTTCAGCAGGGAGGGATCTTTATCGTTCCACATCCGTTGTGATACGGGACCTCGGTTTTTGGCGTTCTCATTTCACCATTTAGTCGCCTCCTACGACAAACAAGGGGTATTCTAACCCGGATCCACACAGGACTCAAAGCTAAGACGTTTAACATAGGTAGTGACTGTTCCTTCGCTAAACGACTGTCATTAAGAAGTGAAAGACATGGATCTTTCGGGTGTGAATCAAACCGGAAGTTATTTGTCACAATAGGCGTTGGAACGACCTCGCAGCTACGGGCCTAAGTGACTATATATGCACTTTCATAATACGTCATAACGATAGTACTTTAAATTTCACTTCAGCTTCTGAAACTTTGGTATTTGGCTTTTTCCAAATGCATACACATACGAGCAAAGACGTTAGGCCTAAAATAAAATATTGTTTGTTTCCCCAATCCCGACCGACCCAAAAAAATCGCCGCGACCGAAAATATTTCATTGCCGATTTCGTGAAGAATTTTTTTTTTTTTTTTTTTTTTTACCGAAATCCAGACGGAGGTGCTCCTATGAAGTGGAGAATTAAAACGCGTAGGAAGAAGACGCCGTTCTTTAAAGTGCCTTTATAATCAGTGCAGTTGTAAACGCCCTGATGACCCTCTCGTCTTCGGGATCGTACATCGGGATCGGGATTCAATGTTCATGTGAAACGCATGGTATGGACGCTGTGTTGTCAGTTTCTGTTGCCGTGTATACGGCAGGCAGCTTCACAAGAAACCTGATCACAAATGCGTTGCGTAGATTTTCTAAAAAGAACATATGGGAAGATGTGTGTGAGGATGTTATTGCCGATCTCGATTTGACTGAAGATGAGGAGGATGCTCTGGACAAAAAACACGTTCGTGTGTCAATTTCTACTAAAAGCAATTTTACAGAAACATTTAATCCTCTGTACGGTGACGATATGAAACTTGCTCTTGACTTCAATGAAAACTTCAAGTTCGTTAAATTTTGTATTGACATTGAGGGTAACTCTACTGAAAAAGAAGCTTCCTCCTCAATTTGTGTGAACACTTTGGAAAGAATGATGGAAGCAAGCCAAGCCATCAATAGGCTGCCCAGAAGAAAAGATACAGAAGGGAACAAGTTTACTGGTAAGCATACTAAATAACACCACGTCCCAATATATATATCTCTTGCAAGCAAAGGTAGACTCTTTTAGGATAAGGAGAGTCTCCCCACCCTTGTTTGCATTCTTTTTTCTTGTTTTCTTGCATTAACTTTTCAAACCCTTTAAAAGCCTAGATGCTCAAATGATCCCTTTTATGCCCTTATTAAATGTTGGTCTCGTAAAAGCAGACCTCTCCTGGCACTTGTCTCATAAAAGCAGACACTGAGCTTTCACGCTTAATTTTTTGAGTGCTTCCCGAATCTAAGTAAACATACTGCAGAAGACTTTTCCCGATTTCCCAGGCTGAAAATATGCATTTCACGCGTCACTTTTTTACTGTGAAATCTACCAATCACTAGTGTACTTTTAGATGATAAAAATCCCTTTTATCTTTCAGAAAAGGACCGCTTGTTTAACAAAGTTGTTGAAGAATTTGAAAAAGCGAACACATTCTTCCCAAACTCCATGTCAAATGATACTGTTACCAAGCATATCAGTGTGATTACAGATTGCTTATGGTATTTAGATGGATCCACTGAGAAGATTATGGAAAGAAGTGCTCATCTGGCAGATGTGAAACCACTTCCAGAAAGGTACATCATCATACTGGTGCTTTATCAATTGTACAAATATAATTTTTGATGTCTCTTTTCTGACATGGTATATGAATTATTTGTAGGGAGGCTCTCACAAGAATTGTCATTTTTAAGCATTGACTTTACATATTTTAGATATTATTATTTAACAATATATGTCGGGGAACTTACATGTAGGGGAATTACTAGTATTTAATATTCAATTATCATGATTATATATGTTTTTCATGCAGATAACTCTTATAAGAAATGCAGTATGTATGTAAATGTGGTGCTGGTTTTAACATATACATTTGAAACTTACTGGTTTTTCGCACATGTATGCACATATAACTAACCTTCTACACACTATATGTATATATATATATATATATATATATGTATGCTTTTCCTCTAGCCCTTAATACAAAGTAGCTGAGCTTTCACATTTCAGCTTGTTTTCTGTCCTGTATATAGAAATGTATTTTGTACTTTATTTGTTATTTTTTCACTGTAATTATGACCTAGCAGTGTCTGTCCGACAGACATTAAATATTTTTTAATTCTCATTTTTATAAAGCTTAAATATGCATGATTTTTAAAATAAAAATATTGTAAATATTGCTGGAAAAGTCTTAGTATGCTGAAAATTTTGAAGTTATTTATTGAAATATTTAAGTGATGATTGTATTGATAAAAAATTCAATATTTCAATTTAAGATGTCAGAGAGAAATATTTTTAATCAAAAATTTGAGTATATTCATACTGTATTTAAAGAGAAAATATTAACTGATATCATTTTCTTACTTTTCAGATTCTTGACTGGTTTTAATGGTTTCAACGATTGGAAAAGAAAAAAAAGAAAGCTCCACAATTAACGACAGAAACCTTGAAGTTTTATAGTTCAGCTTTGTTCAGGTACATGTACAGTTTAATTTGAATTTCTAAATGGACCTTCATTGAAGAAAGGATACACTCAGTTAAAAATTTAAAATGAATGACACTGAATAAATGTTATCAACATTTTTTTAGTTTCTCCATCTTTAAAAACTACTAAAAGTATGAATCATACACGATTCAAAGAATGTTGGTCATATTCATACGGAGTACCCCACAATGTCCATCATTCTGTCTGTTCTATTTCAGTAACAATTTTATTTAACTTTCACAGAATCGAAAAGATAAATGTCTTAGTACTTTTTGTTTTAACGACTTTGACATTTTTAATATATTTATAAAACAGACTCAATTTTCATTACAAAAATCATGGCTACCTTTGAATTATTTGATGTTTTATCCATTTCTAATTTCAGTTTGTTAAGCCTAAGATTTACTGCTGGATGGGGTCCTTTAAAAGTTGACTTAGAAAACATGGCACTATCAATGAATTCCTTTGCAACATAGCTTGAACAGAAAAATTTGGATCAACAAAAAAGACAGAAATTAAATCACCCTGTTAGAGAAGTAGCTGATCATACATGGATAGAAAACCATGATTCTGAAGATGATGAACATGTAGCACATAAGTATTCAATACTTTTGATTTCCATTAGTGGAACTCTTCAAATTAAAGGCGCGTAAAGTCGTGCTACCGGGACAACGTAAACAAATATGGCATTGAATACGAATTATAATCAACTGCAAAACACAACACTGATCAAAATTCTAAAGTTAAAAAAAAATTAATTATTTTAACAAGAAAAAAGACAAACTTATTAAACTATGTGAGGGAGCATAGGTACTGAATTTGCTAAATTTGACCGATATAAAACATCAACTGCAAGAAGAACTGTAAAGGTTTTACCTATGCACATCCAACATAACGAAATCTTCTTGCAAATAATGGGGATTCATATGCTTTTAAAGTTATTCTCTCAGACTATGAAGATATTTTATCATACAATTAGTGCAGGTTCATATGGCATGAACTTTGTAAGTATAAATTGGTACAGTATAAGTTTTACATGTAACAACCCCCCCCCCCCCCTCCTTTTCTAATATTAGAAAATAAATTACCCATCTGTCAAACTGCAATTTTGTTTTAATTTTGAGATGTTTATAACACTAATTAACACAACTGCTATGTTTCTGAACTTCATCTAAGCTATTTCAAAAATTACATATGTCGATGGAAATCGGATATAAAACATCAATTTTTGAAACAGATGTGATGGCGTTCAAAAACACATTAGTCTTATATATTAGTGTTAGATTTTTTAAAATGTAACTTGACTAATGGCTATTTTACCATATATATATATATATATATATATATATATATATATATATATAAAAAGGGGGGGGGGGTATCAACGTTTTGCTTATGTCCCGGTAATCTCGCACTTGCTCGCGAGACTTGTTTTATTGACATGCAAGAGTCATCAAAGCGCGATAACTCTGATGGGCTGGTAATAGGAAGTATTCTTGACAACATTCTGACCAAATTGCCTTATTACAGCCATCTTTATTTTGATGAGCAAATCCACCTGACCAATCCATTCAAAGACAGCATGGAAAAGACTAGATTTCTAAATGACTTAAAGTTGTCAGTTCCGGTTAATATCCTCACATATAATCCAGGAGGCTCTTTTGGATCAGTTGTTTTCATATGGCGTGTACCTAGCAACAGACTGCCTTCGGAAATATCAAACTCTTCCGTCCAGGTTTTTGCCAGAATTCGACACATGCTACCAGAATACCACACTCGTGAAATGAAGAGGCAGTTCTCCAAAAGATTTTGCACTTTACATTCCTCTCCAAAGATACCACCACATATACTTAGGAGTATCTACTCAGAGCTGACACTAGATGCTTCTTCTCTACAAAATCCGACCTTAGATGCACGAGTGAAACAGTCAATTTTAGCTGAGGATGCTGAATTAGTATTAGACATGAGGCACATGAATCCAGGTCGTCCAAGCGACACTTTCAAAACTTTCTTTGAAGCATTAGTGGATAAAATAGAGCAAATTACTGCAGCCGATGAACGTCGTCATAATGTTTGTCATTTGTCTAATTACATATCTATTCCTGATCTTATTGATAACGTCAGGAAGGATTTACCGGAAGGGACACCAATACCTAGTGAAAGTACTTTTCTCTTTAGCTTCGTTCCCAAAAATTCCCATGCTAAAACTTCAAAACTCTACACCAGCAAAGTTCCTTTGCAATTCAAAGTTCAAACACGCCAGCTGCGGAATTCCCATGTAGATGAGCATTACTGTGCAGCAATCTTTAAGTATATGCGGCAATATGCCATAAAGTTCAGAGACCAGGCGACATTTATCTGTGTGGATGACAAATGTAAAGTTGACTTTGGGGAACCAGGGTTAGTCATGTCAAGTGGTGTACGGGAAAAAAAATCAATTGTCCCGACTACTTCTGTACTGTCAGCTTTGGATCATGACCAAGGCAGCAAAGGTTCACTGATCCCCTCAGTGTGTCTTGAAGTTCAGCTTCCTGAAAATCAAGATGGCTCCTTCTATAGAGGTAAAGTCCATGTGATCTACAAAGACTCTATGTTTGAACCAAGCACTCCTTGGAGACACTCTGTAGAAATCAAAGATATCCTGCGGGAAAAGCCAATGATGCCGGTGTTGCTGATATTTTCGGATGGTGGTCCAGATCACCGGATTACCTATCGTTCAGTGAAAATGGCTTTGATTGTACTGTTCAAACAACTAGGCGTCGACACGTTAATAGCCGGCCGTACGGCTCCAGGAAATTCTTGGGCGAATCCCGCAGAGAGGATAATGTCTATTTTGAATCTTGCAATTCAGAACACATCTTTAATGAGAGAAGAGTCAACAAGTGAAATAGAACAAGTTTTGCGTTCTGCAAATTCAATGAATGACATTCGTATGAAATCTACGAAAAACCCAAACTTAAAAGAGGCATGGATGGAGTCTCTTCGACCTCTGAAATCAATGTTAGGGGAAAGAACTTCCAGACTGAAACTGAAAGAAGTGCCCTTTAATGTACATTCTGCAGCTAAAAATGAAGATATCAAGGAGTTTGAGCGTCAAGTCCTAAATTGTATTGATGGGAATATTGAACTTGGAAAATACCAGCAGCAGAATGTAAAGTCAAAACTAGGTACCTATATTTTCATATAGATTTGATATTAAAATTATGGGGGGAGTGTCTGAGAGACTGAACTCTATTCACAAGAAAAATAAAGGAAATTTACAGAGGTTTCCATAAGGCCTTCAACTGGGATGGAAGTCGTCTCCTTGTAAAAAGCTCTAAATTTTACCAAATTAATAAAACGTATATGAAATTATACTGCTCTTTTAAATTACCTGAATATTATCAAAAATGTATATGTAACAATATACATATCACAAAAAATTCAAAGATAACATATTTCCTGGCATATTGAATCCCTGACTTCAATGGGACAGGCACATTCAACATGTGGTGGGGTTAAACTTGTTTAATGTGTGACTTATTTGCTGTATTCAAATATTTGAATATTTCTTTGGTTAAATTGTGATTTTGCCATTTTGGTTATACTCATCCAATGAATTAGAAAATTCTTTTTATTAATAGATTACCAGGAGTTTCTGGGTACTCATTGTCGGGAACGACACTACTGGTTCCAGATAAAGAAGTGTAACGATCGTAGATGTTGTGTTGCCAGGATGTATGAAAATGAATTTCCATGGCTTCCAGACCCTTTGGTGAGCAACGATCCAGCTCACTATAAGCCATTTGATGATGTCATCAACACAGAAACATCTGAAGTAGATAGACCATCTTCCCAAACACAGACAACAAAAGCTGTTGCAGAGGAAATCCAGGTTTGCAAAATTAAATTTAGTTCTTGTCAGATATTCATGTGATTCTTTTTAGCCCCATATATAATGTTTATGTGTGGATAGCTTCTCCGAGAGCTCTTGTGTAAATTTTGATCTTGTAAAGTTTGAGCTCTTCATTCAAAGGAAATTTCAATGAGTGTGTCTACACTTTTTTATTGTAGCAATTATAAATAATATATATTAGATACCATCTAATATATACCATGTAAGACTCCTGTGCATCTAAAAGAAAACTAATAGAGCCTTGAACAGTGGTAAATGAATCCAAACATGTTTTCTGTTTCCATGATAAAGATTATCTTCCTACTAGATGTCGGACAGATGCATATATTTTTAACCTTTCTTTTACAATTTTCAGGGAGTAAGAAACCAGGGACTTATAGCCCAGAATGTGAGGAAAATTGTAAGGTGTTATGAGTGTCAGAAACCTCGTTGTATCTACAGCAAAAAATCTCTTACTGTTCGACAATCCAGAGCTTTTGACAGACTGCTAACCAAGTATGATTACTGTTGTGGAGCTGTTATAACACCCGAAGGTATGCCCTTTTCCCCAATATCAGCTTGTCCCATCATGTAACATGATCTGGTATGTCATTGTTTGATGTTAATCAACATTAAGTTTCACATGTATCTGACATGCAGTCAAAATGTACACTCACTCACAGACAGTGGATTTTATTTTGTATTTTTCATTCAATTGATGGGTTATACTACTTTGTATGGTTTTATAAAATACAAGTACACAGTATTCCATTCTGGTATCATCTCTGACATTGAAGTGAATTAAATTTCTGACAGATTCTACTTATATTCTATTGCTTATAATAAAATAAGACAGATGGCTGTTTTGAAAATTTTATTCCTTGAAAGAAAACTTTTCTGGTATACTTAATATTCATAGTACTCAAAGATATTTTAACAGCTTGTAAAAAATGGTCTCTTCTCCATTTCAGGTGATGCCCTTGAAGGAGTTGTAAATGTCCGTCTACAAATGGATTGCAACACCCATGTTGAATTTCCATATTATGCAAGTACCCTTGCACAGCCCGATATTTGTGCCTTCTGTGCAGCTGTGGGGGCGACTAGAGACACAGAGGCCCTTAAGACTCATCGTGTAGTGCTGCCAGTTTGTGGAGACTGTATTGTTATTGGAAAAACACCACCAAAGAGAAATCCAATTAAATAAAATAAATGATTTCAAATATTCAGAGATTTTTTATTTAATATCACCAGACAGGAGGGAAATTATCACTTGATACATACTTGTGTACTAGGGCTTAAAGTACTGTCCTTTAATGCCGATTTGTAATTTCCTATTTACTACTACAAAAAACATTCCCCTCCCCCCAAAAATAAAATATTTTACCTACCTACCTACCCACACCTGACTTGATAGAGTCGGGTTTGGGGAAACAAACAATTATTTATTTTTGGCCTTAAAATTCATGTATGTTTGAAAAGTTAGCATAACTTAAAGGACCATTCTGCATAGAATTATATTTTTAAATAGATCCACGATGACAATTACTTCCCTAATCCGTTTTGTTTTGATTCCCGGAGTGTACATTGTACATGATAGCATCAACATTGAATATGCCTACTCAACCCTTTTATATCTTTCTATTCTTTGGAATGATATATATTTCCAATATGGGTTATGCTGACGTTAAAGGTAAAGACCGTTTTTGTAACAGTATGTATACGGCACTTCGCTGTGTTTTTCTGAAACCTGTCATTCGTTTTGTAAAAAAAAAAATGGTGCGACAGAATAACGAATAGAATTTAGATTTACATTATAGTAACCCTTCAGTACATTGTTAATCTCAAGGAATGGCACATTATCTTTAACCAGTAATAGATTTTTAATACTCGATTGTTTTATTCGAAGTAGATATTATGCACGCTGAGTAAATAATTATACACATATTTTCGAAGCAATGTATTTCGTCTATGATTTCGATCACATTTATAAAAAATTCTACGTCAAGATACATGCAATCTTTCTAAAATGAATTCTGTTAAATCCTAATCCGTTGAATTATTGCTAATCACATACATGTAGTTTAACGAATATGAGAGTGATAAACTAGAATGGTGTTGCTAAAACGCGGAACGGAAAACATTTTAAGCAATGATGTTATGAGGTCAGCATTTGTAAAATCAAAAGGCTTATTATTAACAACGGAAGCAGAAATTTCAGAGAGAACAGGAAGCCATCCTCAGAATCCACCATTTTATATTGATACTTCATATTATTGCATTATTAGGTATTTTAAAACGCTGGATTTTGTGGATAAATGTACCAACAGGCGCTTGCTTAATATATTGCATAGTAAGTTTTAATAAAAATATCAAGCAAGTGTCTGTTGGCACCATCCTTTCCCCCGGATTTATCCCCCCCCCCCCCCCCCGATTGTGAAAGTATGTTGTTTCACAAATGAAGAAGAAAAAATAAGATTATTATTATTATACAAAATTTATAAAGCGCTAAATATAATGTAAAATTACTCTAAAGCGCTGTACATAAAACAATTATGGACATAAGAGCATAAACAATTACTTAATAAATACTAGAGCTTAAACATGCAAGTTGAAAACGCGTAAGAATATACATATAACTTTAAAAGGACTAGTAATGTTCACATGTAAAATTGCTGTGTTGTCAATTTAAAAATGAGCAACATTAAATAAACACTAAGAAGATTCCGGATAAGCAATGGTAAAAAGGTAAGTTTTTAATAACTTTTTAAAATTAATAAAATTCTTCTCAGATCTCAGGTCTTGGGGTAGATTGTTCCAGAGCGTAGCACTCACCACGTCAAACCGTCTGTGCCCATGTCTTAGTATGTGCACGTGACTGCACCAGAAACATAGTTTTCTGATCGCTGGGATCTACTAGAAGTGTAAAATTTGACAAGTTCTTGTAAACATAATGGCGATGTTCCATTTAAAGCTTTAAAAGTCTGTAGCAGCAGCTTGTACTGGATTCGCTGCTCTACGGGGAGACAAGACAATGTAAATTAACTAACATGGGTGTTATGTTGTCATATTTCTTTGTACGTGTAGTGATCCAGGCGGCGGTGTTTTGAATCTTTTAGAGTCTAGTCAAGAAACTGGTACTTATACCGTATAGTAAGGCATTGCCATAATCCAGACGAGAGGTCACAAGTGAGCATATAAGGGTCTTACAAGCACTCTCAAGTATTAAAGGTCGAATTCGGCCAATATTACGTAGTTGATAGTAACACGATTTAGCGATGCTTCGAACGTTCGAAAGATAAACATACTGAAAAAAAGACTGGAATTATAATTGAACCTCATTTCAAATTCTATTACTTTATTCTGGCTGCTACCTTAAGAAAAGGTTTTATGAGCCTATCCAATGAATAAAAGGTACCCCCCCCCCCCCCGAAAAACAACATTGTAAAAGATAAAATAATTTTTCGAACAATTTTCCCCAAACATAGCCTTTTTCAATTAAACGTGCTTTTAATCGAACTAGATATGTTTCTGCTTTTAGTACTACACTTGGTACAATATACATTTATGTGTCACATCAAATTTCAAAGAAAACGAGTCTGGTGTGGAAAAAAGGTTTGCCTCATTTGGTGATGAATCTATGTGAAAGTTCATACGTTTACCTGTATCCTGCAGAGTAGTGTTGAAACTGATACAGCGGGAAAGAAAGGTTGAAACTTACGAACCATAGTAAGATGATTAGCAGATTTATCTCATAATAATTTAATTCTGATTGTATTCTTGTCTCTGATTGGTCAAATTCGCGGATTATAAAGCGTAAACTGACCCAAACCAGGTTATACTCGTATAACTTGCCCCAGAATTAAAGTCATATGAAATAGCTAAATTGCTAACACAGAATTTATGCTTGATGGAATTAAAAGTCATCTCATTATTAATATAAATATTAAGTTATACAAGTGTTTAGTTTAGAAATGAACTACCAGAAGTACTCCCCATTTTGGATTGGAGTGCTGCGGTCAATAAGTCTCTGTTAGTTAAGAAATCATAAACGAAGCACAAAATGTTTAACTACTGGTAGTTGACTTAATAAGATCACGAATGTTCGTTGTTTTATACATATCATACTTCCTGTACAGACTCAAACACGGTATCATGAGTAAGTATATGTGCGTTAATGACGCTTTGCCAACCGGGGGTGGGGGGATATAAACCACGTGTTTTTTTCCATTCTCTACTCATAGGTATCCCTGCTCGCTAACACGTCTGTCAATGCCGAAAATGTAAAATTCTTGTAAAACGCATTGGAATTTCTTATGCAAGCATTTAACTTAATTCGCCCAATCAATTTATGATGCGAACGTTTTAAGATAAAGTTGATTTATCGCTTGTGAACAATTTCCGAATTGCTGATTTTAATCAAATTGAATAGTCTCCCCACCCCCACCCCCACCCCCATTTTTAGCGTTATCTTATCTACATTAATCATTCTGAATTTTAAATTCCGTTCCGCGTTTTAGCAACACCCAGAATGACTACAATAATTATAATGTAACTGATGGTTAAAAACGAGAATTTAACACAAGAACTGTTGGAGACTGTAGAAATTCCTATTAAAACGGACATGGATTCCTAAATACGCTATATGCGCCTGTGCGCCACATGTATGTACATGTATATTCATTTTTGTTCCCCATTCGTAATTGTTACATCTGAGTAATGTCCTAAGTTACATATGTAGCTTGCCTCGACCATTATACATGTACAGCTCCAATAGTAAGGTTTAGGGAATTTATCGCATTTTAAAACATCAGGTAATGCTCAAAATTGCAATAAACAGATCGTAAATTTATAATACATTCTTTTAAAAATGTAATATATGTCGCAGTCTATATGATGGAATGACAGCATGCTTACTGTAGGAAATAATGTGATATACATGTAGTACACTCATCAAGCTAAAGGGAATGGTAATTGCGATAAGTTCACTTTTTCTGGTCCATACAGTAGCCCCAGGTAAACATATATTCACATTGGGTGTTTTTACTTGGCGAGCAGGCCATGATTATCAACTATGTTTATGCATGACGTAAATAGCATAAATTTTATGATCTTTGCTATTAGTTCCCATCAGTGGATGATTGTTAATTATTTTCTATGCTCTTATTGCATATTCTTACAGGGACATGGACATGCACGATTTGAGTTGAAAAGTTTTAAAATCATTTTTTTGATTTTTAATCTTTAGAATGCTTAGCATATTACTAATGATCAGCAAAAATGTGAATGTCAAGGTTCATAGGAGATACAGAGGTCACAAGTCCTTGTTATGTAAACAAGGTTGGTGCAATGTTTTTGTTTACATAGGTTAAATAAACTATTAAACGTTTCGTTTAAAGCAGAGTTTTTCTTAATTTATAAGTGAATTTTTAACACAATTAAATAATTTCTAGTGTTTGGCACATCTCATTTTGTTTTAAACATGCTATTTTCTATTAAACAGTCTAATGTAAACAAAACATGTCACGAACCTTGTTTACATATATGTAACAACGTTTTGTTTGTTTACATAACAGCGAGGAGTGCGGTATCTCACTTATAACTCAACAACTGATATTCAGGTTTTGGTTGACCATTAGAAATACTGTAGTTAAGCATTGTAAACAATAAAAATGGAAAAATAAAATTTGAAAATTTTCAGCTCAAATAGTGTCCATGGCCCTTTAATATGTTTACTCCAAATATTTGAATACACTTGCAACCATGTTAAGAAACGCTTTTTCATACCCCACGCAATGAGTCGCAGAGGGTATAATGTTTTGAATGTACAAGTTCGTCGTTCAGTTCTTGTCAGCGCAACTTCTCTGAAACCGCTCAACAGAATATCGTGTGTCATGCGGTTGTGCGATAAAGAATCCTCACTGTTACGGCCCTGAGCGCCATTTTAAATTGTGCCACTTCACCTACATCTGGTGACATATTATCTGAGTGAAAACTTCTCGAATATTACAAATGCAAACATTAAAGATTACTAACGGAGATATGTATCTGTCGAGTCTGTCCGCGCAGGTAGTCGTAGAGATGTGAAACATAACATATATATATATATATATATATATATATATATATATATATATATATATACCTGTACCTCCTACCATGCATACCCGATCCCGATGTCTTTAAAGTACCCAAAGAAACGGATATACATTGTATAGCGAAACAAGGCAGAATTCTCGTTTGTGAATTAATTTCAGCTTTAACCACCCATACTGATCAGATACAATAATCATGGTTATACAGCTTTTGAATTAGTGATCCAACTTCACTTTCCTTTCATACAGAGTGCATGAAGGGTTATTCTGGACCCTTCTGTGAAGAAAAATGCCCTTATCCATCGTACGGATTGAGGTGTCAATCTATATGCAAATGTACTCAAGAAAACTGCAGCTTTGAAAACGGATGTTTCAAAGCCATTTCTAGATCAGGTATGTATCATTAGAACCTTTAGTCTTAGCTTCATTTCAGTGAAATTTACAATCAAATAAAAGTTTTAATGATTTTATAGGACTTTTGACTTGTAATCTTTATGAGATTAAACACTGACAGTCGGTCCTTTAGACTTTTTTTTAACAAGTTCGCTTTTTTACAATTTTAAATTGTGCCCTAGGAAATGATACAACAAATACGGAAAGTGCATCAGAAACACCCAATTCCTTTACATTCGGGATGAAAAAATATATTCAAAGTCAAAATCCGGTCTTGTCAAAGAATTATTCAGCTTCCGGATCCCGTCGAACGACCAGTCCACGCACAAATACCGGTAAGTTTAGGAATCCAGCTTCTCTAACCCGCCGAACGACCAGTCCACGCACAAGTACCGGTAAGTTTAGGAATCCAGCTTCTATAACTCGCCGAACGACCAGTCCACGCACAAGTACCGGTAAGTTTAGAAATCCAGCTTCTGTAACCCGCCGAACGAACGACCAGTCCACGCAGAAGTACCGGTAAGTTTAGAAATCCAGCTTCTGTAACCCGCCGAACGAACGACCAGTCCACGCAGAAGTACCGGTAAGTTTAGAAATCCAGCTTCTGTAACCCGCCGAACGAACGACCAGTCCACGCACAAGTACCGGTAAGTTTAGAAATCCAGCTTCTGTAACCCGCCGAACGAACGACCAGTCCATAATCTAAGGAATCCATCAGGACCAGTCGTATCGTTTGTAAAAGTAGAATACGATTGTAAGCATTGACTGCAAACTAATGTTTTTGCGTAAACGAATCCACTCTCTTCAAAAATTGTTAATTCAAGATAAAGAGGGCTGGTGGCGGGTGTGACCGCGCAACAGGAAATGCACCTAATCCCTCCTCTGGTGTTTTCTGGGGCCCGTCTTTGCCCAATACTATCGATATCAATTTTGTATTATTTGTAGCTAAGTTGATCACTGTTCTTTATCTTCACTTTTTCATACTTTCAAAAATATTTAAGAGGACGTAATTACTTGAAAAATAATCCTTACAAATATTAGTATGTATATGTATAATGCAACATACGACAATTTGAAAAAGTTTGGTTAGAATCTAGTAAAATGGAGATCCATTTTTAAAGACATGGATTCGTTCTAGAAAAAAGTTTTGAATTATAATCTGATAAAGAAATGGTTCAGTCTTCCTTTTCAAATGTAAACGCAATTTTGAAGTATGTACCTAAACGTATGCCTGTGCATAGCAGCCAACTGATATATTTTGTTTAAATTTTTTTTACCGACATGTAGTAAGTTTGATTTATTCGAGCGAAATAGTCTACTGTGAGCCTCTGTTCTTATAACGCTTTTGCAGACGGACACAACTGACATTTGCCTCTTTGGTGTACTCTGGATCGTCCCTTCAAACGCCTGGACACTTTGTTCATTTTTTTTGTGTTTCCCGGAATCTGAGACTGATACTGATGCGGATGTAATACTTTGAATGGAACTCAACAGAGTTGAAACGTAAATTTTCTACTGAAAAAAGATTCAGCGTGAATAAAAGGTGAAGATAACGAACAGTGATCAATCTCATAATTCCTATAAGCAATATAAAATAGATAGTTGGACAAACGCGGACCCCTGGACACACCAGGAGTGCGATCAGGTGCCTAGGAAGAGTAAGCATCCCCTGTCGACCGGTCACACCCGCCATGAGCCCTATATTTGAATAACATATTTCTTCCCCCAAAAAGAAGTTTGGACTCTTCTTTATTTCACTACAGTTATTAAGTTGGGTGTGCCGTCTGGGATGATCCTGGTTTCAAATTCAATATTTTTAATCCTGATAGAATATCATCTCATACAGGCAACTTACAAATTTTATCAGGCAATATCATTGACACATGTTTTATAGCAATGGTCTGCGTCCGTCGTCGACCGTTGTGCGTTAACAATTAAACATTTAACTACAATTCCAATTCTTTGTAAATTTTATTTGAAGCATCTTTTGGACAACTGGGACATAAATGGTAAATTTCAGGACTCCAGCACCCCTGAGGTATGGGGCAAAATCTGCTTTAAAATGACAAATTCTCAAAACAGCGTCTTCTCTACAACCGCGCATCTTTAAGAAAAACTAAATACATTGCGATGAAGAGCAAGAAGGCCTCGCCAAAATTGTAATTTTCATGACCCACGGGATAGAGGTTCTGACTCTATGACGTGACCAAACTTAATTCATGTTTATGTGCAAAGCATTTTTTAAAAATCTTCTTTAATGCTACTGAAACTAAATAAATATTTAGAAGGAACAGGTAACCCTTTACCAAAATTGTAAATTTCAAGATCCCTATTGTTACAACAACAACAAAAATCAAAAACGAATGTGATAATGCGATAAAAAAAACTTTACTGGAAACAAAAGTTGTGCATAATCTTGATTAGAAATGCAATATATAAAAGTAATACACAACAGCGTTCTCCTAGCCACAATATTGTTATAAAAAACAAATGCGATAAAATACAATATCATGAATCTTTACTGGAAACAAAAGTGGTGCTAAACAAAGACCTGTGATGGATGGAGTGGAGGTGGAGGTTGCTTTTTCTTCCAAAAAAATTCCGTGGCAGCAAAAGAAAATGACGCCTTGCGCTGCAATCTGATTGGTTGAAAGAGACTTCGTTAACTAAACCAGAAGACTGTATAGAAACGGCGAATGGATAAAACGGTTCATGAAAAATAGAAAAGGGGCGATTTTGTTTACCCTGAGTTATACAAAGCATCTTGGTAGAAATACAAAAAATTAAATTTAATAGGCACGAACTGTACAATACAACTAAACACAGCGGTCACCAAAATAAAATTGCCAATTTTTAGCATAAATTGCTTTATTAGAAATAAACTTTGTTTGATACTAAATTAAAACTAAATAGAATTTTAGAGTGAGCAGGTAGTCCTTTTTTAAAATCGTAAACGTGATCCCAGGGGTAGGGGGTTTTGGTTCCAGGGTAGGGTCAAAATTAGTATAGTGATTATTGTCTTTGTCCTTTCAAAGACTTCTTTGATTTTGCTGATGCTGTGTAATAATTGAATGTATAGTTAGGAAAAGTAGAAAGGGATGTACCAAGATTGTGAATTTTGCAACCCCAGGTTTCAGATTTTAGAGCGGTACCTAAATAGTCCTATAGTGATTGATTTAACGTCCCTCTTGAGAATATTTCACTCACATGGAGACGTCACCACTGCTGGTGAAGGGCTGCAAAATTTAGGCCTATGCTCGTCGCTTATGGCCATTGACCAGGGAGGGATCTTTATCGTGCCACACAAGCTGTGACACGGGACCTCGGTTTTTGCGGTCTCATCCGAAGGACCGCCCCATTTAGTCGCCTCTTACGACAAGCAAGGGGGCACTGAGGACCTACTCTAACCCGGATCACCACGGGACGTCATATAGTGATAATATAACATATATTATATAGTGTTGATATAACATATATTATATAGTGTTACTATAGCATATATTATGTAAAGTCTTCATCAGTATGGGATCTTATGGGGGTAGTTGTGGTTTAAAAATACGTCTTGTTTTATACTGCTGATGAACATTAAATGCAGAACAAAATATCATTGATTGTATAGCCCTTGAAGCAAGTGATATGTTTAACTAAATACTCATGTGACAGATAAGGCCTGGGGGTCTCTTGTTTTGTTTACTAGATCAGCACCTTAATCAAAGAGAGCGGCATATGTCAACCTAAAGTCTGCGCATGCAGCGTTTCATTTCTGTTTTGATACAAATCATGGACCAAAGTTCAGATACGACAATTTACAATTACAAATAAGTGGATGGATTTAGGAAAGGTTCTGCTTATAAAGAGCTCATTTGCCCACCAAAGTCAATACTGTATTTGTTCTATAGTTTCAAAATGAACTGCATCTCAGTTATTATTGTTAGATTTCGTAAGATATACCATTTATATGTAGGGTCTAAAGGCATGATTTAAAGAAGAAGCGAAGGATATACGTTAAAACTACTTTCAAACTGACAAATTCCTACAGCATATTGCTTGGCATAAAAATTATCATTGTCACCCATGCTCTTAAAGGGGAGAGATATGATTCCAGAAATTTGCATGATACAAGTAGGAGAGATAACTGCGAACATGGCAGGTATGTAGTAAATGCAACAGATGTTATATATGAAAAGGTGAAGATAACGAACAGTGATCAATCTCATAATTCCTATAAGGAATACAAAATTAAGAGTTGAGCAAACAAGAACCCCTGGCTATACCAGAGGTGGGATCAGGTTTCTATGTGGAGTAAGCATCCCTTGTTGACCGGTCACACCCGCCGTGAGCCCTATATCTTGATAAGGTAAACGGAATAATCCATAGTCAAAATCGCTGTGTAAAGAACGGTCTAACAGTTATAAAATACGTCAGACATCATTTGACCCAATGACAGGTGGTATTAGCAAACTATATCGTTGAATATATATAAATTATAGCAGGTATGATGTTGACAACGGCGGATTTCCTTACTTATGTTGCATTTACCATATATCTGCAGTGTTCACAGGTATGTTGTCTTGAATGAAATTAATTCCAGGTTTCTTGATAATGAAGTAAACGATAGATTTCAGCAGCCCGACAGGTAAATTGATACTTACATGTACCGTGTAACTATCACAGAAAGTAACGTTTAGTCATGTCAACTTTTGAAGTAATTTCACCATGAAAGGTGGAGATAGTGAACAGTGATCAATCTCATAAATACATAAGGTATACAAAATAGATAGTTGGGCAAACACGGACCCCTCAACACACCAGAGGTGGGATCAGGTGACTAGGAGGAGTAAGCATCCCCTGTCGAATGTTGAAATTTTCCTACAAGTTTACAATAATCTACGTAAACATATATTCATTTGAAGTTTATGCTTTGTTATATACATGTCCGGTAAGGTATATCTAATAGATGTATACCATTCATTATCCCCCCCCCCCCCCCCCCCCAAGATTTGCCGATGAATCAGATTAGAGTATTTTACATGACTGTGTAATACAGATGGTGCATGTATCATTAATATTGTCAACCTTGGCTGCTTCTCAGTTAATGGATTTCTTGGAGTGAAATTGTTTAATGTTGCCCTGAATGTCCTGCAATATTTATCTAAAGAGTTGCATTCGAATTCCTTGGTACCCTGTATTGGCACCAATCTCGCTGTAAACATTTATCAGTTTGTGATGCATCATGATGTATGCTTAATGTCTTTCCAGATATAGTTCATGATGAATTATGAAGTACTATTAAAGACCATTCATGTTCCATGTAGATTCGTCAACTTTATTTTATATAGAATGCAAAATCGGTTACTTTGGACCCTTCTGTGAACGAAAATGTCCTTATCCATCGTACGGACTGCGATGTCAATCTATATGTCAATGTACACAGGAAAGATGTAGCTTTGAAAATGGATGTTTTCAGACCACTTTCCGATCAGGTACATGTATATATGTGATCAAATCGTTTTACTGTTCGTTCTATACGCATGCTGAGTATGTTCATGATTATAGGTAAACAAAAGGCTTCCATGAGTACCATACTTTTATGTTATTCCAATGTCTATTGTAGAAAACAGTGAAACAACGAAAAGAGAAATGGTATCAGAGGCAATGGATTCCTCTATTTCCGTGATGAAAACACACATTTTAAAGGAAAACCTAGAGGAGTTGGAGAATTCTGAAGCTTCGCGCACCTGTAGCGCTACTGCCACTCCAAATGAAAATATGCTAGATAATTCAATGGGACTAATAATATCAATTGTAGTAATTTTCTGTGTCGGTTTATTATTGTTTGTTATATATCTCAGGTTAGTACTGAAAGACTACTCATACCGTGTAACTACAGCATAAATGAGTTATTTCTGATGAAATTAATCCACTCTTTTTACTCAATTAGTATCAGACATCAAACATACGCGTAGGACAAATCACTTATAAGGAAGAATTATCATGTACATGTATGCTTCCACCAGGTAGCGATTGAGATCACGTAGTGACCATTTGACGTTTGCTTTATAGTTGTCCATGGATGGTCCACCCAGTTTTAGTAGGAATATTATTCTTTGACACCACCCATTTTATCCATCCTCAGGACCGGAAGTTCGAAATCCACAACCATAACTACAAGTCATACTGTATTACATAACACCATCAAATCATTTGAATATGTTATAATTACGGTAAATTGAATAAGTAAGGAAACGATTATTTGCGTAAGTAAATAACATCGTCCGATCATACGCTATATTCAGCAAACGCATTTCATGAAAATGCTTCTGACAAGTCATAATTTTCACTTGTGTAAGCTTTTAAACTAAGAAAAATCTCAAAAATGTTCAGATCACGGGTTTTATAGAGAATTGCATATGTTTAACTGTACACGTGAAACAAAAGCGTTGCAATATATTGACGTTTTTTAAAGTAACGTTTACACTAATTCAGTTTGAAAATACCATATACTGGCGTGGTTGTCTTCAATTTTAGGATGACATTTTTCATGCTTCAGTTGTTAGGAATTTATTTCAGAAATGAGGTATCATTTTAAAATATATATCGAGATATAAATACGGGTTGGTCACGTAATCAAATTTGATGACGTACTAACCCGTATTTATATCTCGATAGATATTTTAAAATGATACCTTATTACTTATATTTAAATTTTTGACCGATAAACATTGCTGAATTGTGTTAAAAATACGTTTCTATACATTTCACATTGTTGACCTACATAATGCTTCGTTCAAAGTGACGAAAACACAAAACGAAGGTCCATCAACTGAAGAACTGTTTTAAATATCAAGACGCTGAAAAGTAAGTACATGTATATCAACAAAGACATTAACTCAGTAGTCTATAGTTGAAAGCTCTTCCTTATGTCTGAATTGGTAATTTTGGAAAAACTTATAAAAACGTACTGCAAAAGGGGTGTGTGCAACGTCACAGTTTTTATTAGTGTTGAATAATCGGGGAAATTTCATAATCGATAATCGGTCAAAATCGGAAGAACTAGATCGATCAATTATCGATATAATCGGTATTTACACGTAGTTAATAAATGTTTATTATTTTGTGGTTATTTCCTTTTACTTTTATGGATATGTGCAACATACATACACCTATTAGCTTATTTGCGAGGAATGAAATGGTGTGGGTTTTTTCTAGCCATAACATCCAGATTGGCTTTAGTTTAGTTTTAAAAAACCTTAAAGTTTTCAGATGTCCGACTTTGGTTTCCATGGGTAGGGATATATATCAAGTTATCAACTAATCCGAGATTCCTCCGACTCTTACCCCCGCTTTTATATCGTGACATGTGCAGGAGAGAGTCCGAACGGACTCTATAATGGAAAGTGGGAATTCAGCGACACTAGCTAGTGTCGCTGCATTGCCTACCTTTTACAACTTTATTTCGCGGATTTACCATCCAAGACGCAAGGGTTCGGTTATCGGATGATTATTCTACAAGTTAACTATGACTAGCTCTCACACTGACAAATGAAGCATCACTTTGACTTTGGTCGTCATTCGAGTTCTTTGCGCATGACGTCAACACACAGATACACAAAATTCCAATCGGCGTTAAAGTAGCCATGGATAACCTGAGGAATACTCATCCGATTACTGAATCCTATCTAGATCAGCGAAATAAAGATGTAAACGGTAGGCAGAGCAGCGATACTAGATGGTGTCGCCGAATTCTCACAAGTCTTTTCATTATGGAGTCCGCTCTGACTCTCCCCCGCACATGTCGTAATATAAAAGCAGAAATAAGAGTCAGAGGAATCTCGGATTAGTTATCAACTTCATAATCATGATGATGATGATGAAAATATCTAAAGCCTTCTTCCTTTTCAAATGTATTCATTGGTATTTACGTAGTTGGTTCGTTTAATACGTTTATAATGGGCTTGTGTTCGGGCGACAATCGATTATGAAAAATGGAATCGATAATCGGAATCGACGAGCCAAAAACGATCGATTGTCGACGACAATCGTTTCATCACTAGTTTTGATGCGCCCTTTCACTTTTGAAAATTGAAGACACTGTTGTTGAAGGCCGACTTTGAAAGTCATTCTGTGGACATTACGGAGTTAACAGAAGACTGAGGTGGAGGAACATGAAGAACAGGGCGGCAATCGGCAGATGTAGGCAAATCATTTATAGACGGGACAGATGACGCAGTTCAGATGAATCTCCGGAAAGAACTGACATCGCAGAGAATGTTGAAGTGCACGAAGGTAAGGGACAGTTTTGAGTTGGATTTCTAATTGTTGATAAACATGAGCTCACTGAACGCTTCTGTTGACTCGATAATTTCTGTTAAAGGTTTTCAACGACGCCTCGCTTCAACATGATTCTGCGTGCGTGGAAACCGGCATCACCTCATGGCTGTTGTGGCATGGAGGCAGTGCGGTGTGTAGGTCTTAATACACTTTGACGACGTATCGGCCCTAAATCCTGTGAATGACCTTTTTACTAAAGCCTGATGTCATCGTCTAGCAGTAGGTACAATGCCGCATCACTAATGACGAAATTTTAGACATACATCAGTAATACATTGGTTTACAGAAATGCTTTCATTATTGATGAAAGTCCACTGCTTGGAATACAAATAAAATCATAAATACATCTTGTGATGTTGATTGCATCTATTGCCAGATTTCTGTAGTAAGCGAGAGCGATTGCTACATGTGCATTGCCTAAATAAAGGTAGTACCTGTAACCTACTTTTAACAAATGTCCATACGCACAACCGTGACCTCAGTTGACCCCGTATAGGTATTTATACAATGATAAATACGTATTGCTCGTAATAGTGTTATATAGGTGAAAACAGTTGAAAATGTAAATATACTGAAATAATAAACAATACCTTTAAAAGGCAGATTTCTAGTTCACAGACAATATACATATATATCTCATTTCAGCATATTATAAATATTATGATGTGAGCAGCAATATCCTATACAGGTAGGACAACCTTGTTTTACATGCAAGGTGAAGATAACGAACAGTGATCAATCTCGTAATTCCTACAAGCAATACAAAATAGATAGTTGGGCAAACACGGACCCCTGGACACACCAGAGGTGGGATCAGGTGCCTAGGAGGAGTAAGCATCCCTTGTTGACCGGCCACACCCGCCGTGAGCCCCATATCCTGATCAGGTAAACGGAGTTATCCGCAGTCAAAATCAGTGTGCCAAGAACGGCTTAACAATCGGTATGAAACACGTCAGACAGCATTTGACCCAATGCGAGGTTGTATTGACGAACTAGATCGTTATAACGACCATAGAATTTGCGAAATGCTGACTTCAATCGAGACTGTTGAAATCCCTGTACCATCAACTTGTTTGTCAGTAGCTTACCTCGATTTAAAAACTGACTATACCCAGAACAAGCTCTTGCATATCGAATCAGTTGAGATATATAAACACCATATGCAGGTGATAATGGAATATTGCTACATAAATGTGGGAAGTTGACGATGGAGAAGCTGAAATCGTCCCGTTTGTCATACAGTTGAGTTGTTAGTTTGCCGTTAATGTCTACTTTCAATAAAATATCTAAGTATGAAGCAGAAGTGGACGACTCTGTGGTGTCCTTTATTTCGAGCTCACAGGGATATATCAAATCGACATATGAATGAAAGCTGCAGGGTACTTTGACATTGATGAAGTGTTACAGCTACACATGGTTCCAATAATGCAGCATCTCGGAACATATTCCAACTTGACATCGCTAGACCATACACTGCTTGTCTAACAAATGATGTTCTGGAAAGACACAATATCCAGGTTTTTCCCTAGCTATCCAAATCAACATATTTGAACCATATCAACCATGCATGGGACGAACTGGATAGGCGCATCCGCCAAAGGCAAACACAACTTCAAGAAACTGCAACAACTGGTTCAGGATCTGCAGTTAGAGTGGAACAACATCCCTAGGCAGTTTTAGAGACTTAATTGCGTCCATGGGAACCATTGGTGATCGGGAGGGGGGGGGGGGGGCAAACTAGATATTTGAACTTGGGTGACCTTGAACTTTTTATGATTGTAATTATCATTAATGGTTGAGATAATTTGATTATTAATCCTTGCGTTTACTTCAGTTTTGTGTTATCAATAAATCAATTATTCTGTATTTCGCATGTCTTAAAATGAATATGAAATTCTACTGTGCATGTTTCTTTTTTATTCACTCCGGAGAAATAATAACACTGCCCTCTACACAGTACAATGCGCGAAATATAATACTCTGTGCGAACTTTGACACCCCGCGCAAAGGAGAGAAAGCGATACTCCGCTCAAATATGATGGGGGAACACTCGCATACAGTTAGTGGGAAAAACAATAACGAAGTAAATATTCCGAGAGTCAACAAGTGCTCAGTACAAAACATCGAAGTAGAATGAGAAACCCAACCGAAATAAACCAGAAAACTCTGGAAAGATATAAACCAAAAAGAAGAAAAAAAACCGAGATGGTGTAAATTACTTTACGTGGCACATAAATTCAAATGGAATAAAAATATCTCTTTACAAAGATTTGTTTAGGGATTTTTTTCTTCAAAAATCAATAATTCGAGTGATGGTCATCCAAGACAAAATACGATAGTCAAAATTCCATCCGCTCTAAAATGAATAGCACTACTCGCTTTTGAATAGTGTCTGTCAAATAACGTTCAAAAGGAATAATGTGACACTGAGAGGATAGCAAAATACTAAACTCATCGGATGGTGGAATCCCGATCTTATCGTAGCACTACTGCATCTAAGACGGGGGGGTGGGTCCTTTCTTTTCATGGAATACGTTTTATTCAGACTTGTAAATGATAGTACATGTATCGCACTACGAAATCTGAGAAAATCAGTAAGCGAACTTGTACAGCTATACAGGGGAGTCGTTAATATGCATGACTGTGTACACTAATTAATATACTCACTGTCATACTGCTGGTTCTAACTTTAGAAATAAATTCTCCCAGAAAATGGATTATATAGACAATGGACATATGTTCTGAGTTGAGAAACAAATATTCTTTATTTAAAAGGTCAGGTCTATAGATATATGAATTATTGGCTATTTTCATAACAGTACATCATACATGTATATATATATATATATACATGTATGCAGAAACACAAATACTCTGCATACGGGAAATAATTCTTCATTTACAATGGGCTATTTCCCGTACTATCATCTGAACTCGGAAATTCCCTATAAACATCATCAGACGACCTGGTACAGAATGCCCTGACATGACATAAACATTGGTACTATTGTAACATGTGACAAACCTTTCAAGAGAATGCTTCGTTTTCTTCTTGTTGCACATATACTTGTACATACATTTATGGAAGGGCTATTTGTATTAATGTGTGTCTGACGTTATAAGTTTGAACTCTATGAGAAGCTTTCATGATTTTTACGTGAATTGCAAATTGAAAAGATATGTGAATTTCTAATGGTGTATTGCTGAATCTTTTACACCAACTTAGAAACGGATAATACATGTACCGTATATAGTACATAATCAACTAGGATCCATTGCGATTTGGCCAGCAGAAATTCCATAACGTCTCGCAGTGATTCATAGATCACTTCTTCTGATCACTAAATTGGAATTCCCATCCAATTAAATTACAAAAGTACTTTCCATGTCATTGTTTGCGTTTTCTATTTTCTTACACCAGTATCAATCACATCGTGTGGTGTGTATATGATATATAAAAGTGTATCTGTAGATCTAGGCAAATTCTGCTTGCCAAGTCAGTTCATTGTAAGTATTGTATGTATATATGTACATGTATGTAAAGAAAGTACTGTCAATTTGTCAACGTGTAGGGCGGCAATCTTTCACAGCGTTATTATAGGGTACACTCAGATAAAGTCATCATTTATTTGGAATAGTAATCAAACTGGTTTTTTCTTCTTCTCATTACAACACTAAACATGTGATAGTGTTGATTACTTTATCATACACATACAGCAGAGAAAAGAACCTTAAACCTTTCTATTTACATGTCCTGTAGTTTCTATAATGCATGTTACTTGTAATATAGTCTGAATAGCCCTAATTATATACTAGTTTCAGAGATAAATAGAAATTGATGCAAATATGCCGATAACTTTCAACTTTCGGTTTTCAATTAATTTCATTGTTGTCTGTATGTACTTGTACGTGCATTTCTTGTAGTGCAAACATTGGCGATGTTCACGATTCTCACACAAGATAAGTCTAGCTGGAACGAGGTACATTTGTAGACACGCCGATAAATACCAGGATCACTCCTGTATTAATTGAATATTCTAATCATTTTCATAAAGAAATTTCGTATTTTGAATTTGGATATTTATTTTCGACGACTTTTAACTCATTACTGTACGATAGGATTATCTGTTTGATTTTAAACAAAGAAATACACTAAAATGAAACCATGTAGAAGTTCTGAACAGATTCAAAGACACGACACGTGTCACCAAGTATGTGTGACGATCTGAAATCAACTCCAAAGTTTTTCATAACTTTTTTAAGCAGTACTGTAAAAGAAATATGCAAACAAACGCAGTCACAGCTTACTATATAAAAAGTAGGTAATACATTTTCTTATCACAATTCATTGGGTGGTTTTTTTTCCCTTTCTTTTATCCGCTGCGACTGTATTAAGAAAAAATCATTTAAAACATTTACATATACTTTGCTCCCAAAAATATTCATAAATGAATACCATCAAAAGCGAGCAAAACGCAACTACTATGGCAAGTGGTATTCATGTACTAATAACGCTGGTCTTTTGACTTTAATAATGATTTTAGCTTAAAATGATACAGGAAGAATATATACTTTTATTTGGTAAAACCTGTTTTGAGCTACATTAACTTATACAGGTGTATGGGCAACAACTCTAACGGTCATATTTAAAGAATTGAGGCATGAAGAAATATCGATTTTCATCAAAGAAACGAATGAATGATAAAATGATGCACTTCAATACAGTTGTATACATGTAATATAAATTATCTCTCTCTATGTATTTATACCTGTGTATGTGTATACATGTGTTTATGTGCGTGTGTGTGTGTGTGTTTATGTGCGTGCGTGTGTGTGTGTGTGTGTGTGTGTTGACCTTGAGAATCGTTCATTATTGTATTGTTCCGGATTCTCTTACGTCATTTTGTCTTCTAAAACAGCAATTCATTGAAGTTCCTTATCGGTTGACTCGCTTTAACTTAATTTGTTCAGTTTTAAAAACAAAGTAACGTACGGCTTATCATATCGGGTTCACGGTGGGTGTGACCGGTCAACGGCGCCGGGGATGCTTCAATCTGATCATAACTAGATCTTTCATCCGCTGCAATATTCTGATGTCGTTAATACGGAGCGGATCAAAGAACTGGTTTTAATCATTCAGATTGTATTAGCGACACCCGAATATCGGAGAGGATCAAAGATCTGGTTTTAATCAGATTGTATTAGCGACACCCGAATATCGGAGAGGATCAAAGATCTGGTTTTAATCAGATTGTATTAGCGACACCCGAATATCGGAGAGGATCAAGTATTTGTTTCAATCAGACTGGGGATACTTACTCATCCTGAGCACCTGATCCCACCTTTGGTGCGTCCATGGATCCATGTTGGCCCTTCCCTTCATTTGTTTTTGTTTTTTCGGTAAAACTGTTTTGTTTGTCCTGTGGAAGAGACAGGTTCCCCCCCTCTCTCTCTCCATGTATCAAATTTTAACTTTTGACAGTATGATCTTTCTGCTACAGTGTACTATATTTTTTTTTAAATGTTTGATTTAAATTCTGTGTCTCACGTTTATATGTATCAGAAATTATAACATCTAACATGCCCCCTATCAGTAAGCGAATTTCCATACCGTTTAGTACACTTGTATTTAAAATAAGCAACACCGATTACGTAATCCTAATTTTTTAAATGTTTGATCACGAAGTATTTTGATAACACTGAATGCATTTGCATAAATACTGCTAAACTCTTTCTACACAATGATATTCAATTAAGATGATTTTCATAATTTGTGCTTATCAATATTGAAGATTGAGGTGAATATCACCAATCAATGAATAATTTCAATCGTAAATTACAAAAGTACAATACACAAGCATTCTTTAATGAATAGTGGTTAAAGTTTCAATAACAATGACTTAAATATACTTGTGACTGAACGATATAATAATACTTTTAAAAAAGAAATTCATAGTACATTTTAGGTCATGTGGAAACGTTTTGTTTCCATCGTGATTGATATACCATTGATACAGCACTGAGAGGTTAAGGATCACCGGAGTGATGTAATCAACTTTCAGTTCGCATATGTTGGTACTGGGGTTTTTTACCTGAGGATTATCTAATCAAACCACCGAAAATTTTCTGAAGGTGTTTCAATTGTCACTGAAGAGCGCTAAAACCAGGTAGCGTTCTTGCAAAGCTTATCAGTATCAAGCCGTAATCTATAACATTTTCAAATAGTCTTTCTTTTTCTTTTTTAAAGTACATGCTTACTCCTGAATTGTTTCCTTGTCTAAATTACTTGTATATGTTGTGTTTAACGCTCATGGTGTAGTAATAAGTTTTTTAAATGGTATTGTTGTTCCCCACATCTTGTTAAATGAATGAATGATTTTCTGACGTACTGTGTATTTGTTTCAAAATATGAAATTATGTATTAAATTTTTTTTTAAAAATTATACATTCCATTTGAAATAGAACCCAAGTAGTGACCTTGGTTCAAAGCTTTATACAATCACTTAAGTACACATAAGCATCTTTCTAATATATTGTATCCAACTTCCCATCCCATGACACATTCAAGTATGTCCCTTGGATCACCCAGTTTACACATGCTATTGAGACCAAAACTATCTCTGACCCCCCACAAGCCCCCCCTTTCCCCTTTAGTTTTATCAGCGTGATATGTAGTATGTTTCCGTAGCATTTTTTCGCATGTAACTTCTATTTTGCAATAATACGGGTAACAGCTAGATCCCCCACCCGACTATAATAATAATATTATCCTTTATTTATACAGGATTGCACAATTAGTTGTATAAATTAGTTTACATCGTGGTCCTGTCTATAACATATATACATGTACAAATCCATTCTAGCCCTCTGATAACAAATATTCACTTGGATAATTATCAAAGTTATTTCAAGATAAAAGAAAATACTCAAGAACATTTCGTCATTGATATAGAAATTGCGATCTACTTTCAATTTATGTCTTTAATGGTAATATACTGGGTATATTCTAGTGACGTCATCGAAAATTTTCAAACGCATCCTAATAATTTTTACTTCTTCAAACCACCCGCTTCCTCAAAACATTGCGGATGTGCTGAAGATACATATATAACAATAAGGTAGTATATAAAATGAAATTCTGAACCATTTACGATACTTATGGATTAGGGTATGATCAGAACTGAGCATGTATAGTGACATCAATTTTACAACCGTTAAAACTCGTCATTACTTTTTCATAAGTTAAATAGGATTTGAAGTAATTAAAGCAATTTACTACAAGTATTCAATTTGATTGTGTGAATTCATGTTCGTTTTCAGATAAAATTGCCAAAAAATGTAACACCAGAAGATGCCGTCCACTACACTCACGTGCCAGTTGTTTTCGTCATTTTTCTTTATCACAATACTGACATGTATCAATGTTTCCAGCGCCAATAAGGTATGTAAATAATGAAATTCAGATTCAGATTCTTTATTTCCTTAAGCTATACAGATCATCGGTTATAAATGAAATGCTATATGTATTTGTCTGTATTTGCTTATACACGCAGATTAAATGTCAAGTATCTCGTTACTGTGATCTTTTGCTTCCACTGTTTAAGCAGGCGCTGATGGCATGTGAGGCTTCACGAGACACTGTAAAACAAGTACAGAAGTGTCCATTGAACGAAGACCAATGGCGTGAAGCCGCTCGTAGGAAAAAGTGCGAAGAAATTGTACAGAATTGCTCAGGTGGTCATGAGTTCGTTTATCATTGCCTCATCAATTCATGGGGAAATGAGACCGTTGAAGTGTGCGCACTTCGAGCCAATATCATAGGTACATGTACTTCAAACTCTCAACACGGCTCTCAGACTGAGAGTACATGAAAATCACAATCTATTTATAAACTAGTAGCGGCAAGTAATTCATGATTGAATGTAATTGATTTTAAGGAAACTGCGCGGAGTACAATGTGCTGGGAGCTGTAGTACAGGATCACTACAGCACAGAGTGTACACAGTGTCCAGCCGTGTATCCCTCGGACAAAGCCTTTTTATGTAAGTATAGTTCTTACCAGCACGGGCACTGTTAAATGACTGCCCGCAGTCAGGATCACAACACAGCCCCTTGGCATGTAAAAAAGTAGGTCCATTGCAAGGCATTACGGGGACTACAAAATTCCAAATTGTTTTGTGTTTGCAGTATTATTAAATTGTCGCCAAAAAACGGCCAAAATATTGCTAAACCAATACCTCCAAACCTCTACATGGTACATGTCAGACGATTGGACGCAGTATCGTAACATTGTATTATAAACACAAATCATAGAACGGACATGCAAGCTCCAGACCGATACGTACACTCAATTTGGAATGTCGGTCTCTATATTACAGTCACTGCGAACAGTCACTATGAAACCACTTTCATGGTACATGTACATTGTTTCGTTTCTTTTTTAGATCAGGAATGCTACAAACTCGTTAAGAGAGACGACCAGGAAAAGATCCACCCCGTCACAAGCGGGTAATTTTCATCTATAAATAGTAACATATTACATGTATATTTTATCAAGTTAAATATACAGGTAGTCAATCCCTCCGGATTCATATTGAACAATAATAACCTACATATACGTGTACATACATAATTGTTATGTTTGAATATTTTTTTTCATCATTACAGAACGAATCACATTTCTTGTGCTAAAAGGAACGTGAGGAATATTGGTCTTTATCATGTACTGTCGTTTGCACTTGGCGGTTTCATCATATCTTCATTACAATAAAATTTATAAATTTCAAAGTTTTTTTCATTTCGTAAAATGAGGATGGATCAACGTCGGTGGTCGTGGAATAAAAGATGATGTACATCGCACAATGATGATGTGTGGTGATCCTGCCATGAGATGATGTACATCGCACAATGATGATGTGTGGTGATCCTGCCGTGAGATGATGTACATCGCACAATGATGATGTGTGGTGATCCTGCCGTGAGATGATGTACATCGCACAATGATGATGTGTGGTGATCCTGCCGTGAGATGATGTACATCGCACAATGATGATGTGTGGTGATCCTGCCGTGAGATGATGTACATCGCACAATGATGATGTGTGGTGATCCTGCCGTGAGATACTGTACATCGCACAATGATGATGTGTGGTGATACTGCCGTGAGATATTGTTGCAAAGACTAATTACATGTACAATGTAAGATATTAGAAAGTATCGTATGGCTTTGTGAAACTCAAAGAAACTCTACAAGATAAGATCGGCGTGTACGAAAGTTACCGAGAAGTATTTAAGTACATGCATATCTATTTCTTCATACAATTCAATTTTACGAAAGCCTATTAGTATCATGTAGAAAAATAAAGTTACATTTTATTATTTTGTAATTACTAGTTCATAATTACGAGAAAGGTATCTCGAAATTACGAAATATATAAGGTGTAATTGCGAGATCTTTGCTCGTAATACGAGATAAAGAAATAAGTTGGTTTGGTTTTTTTACATGATACTAACAGGCTACCCTAAAAGTAAGACGTGTCTTAGTAGATTTTTAGATTCGAGGTGGAATGGATGTAAAATATTAATGCCTGCAACTCCGTAGAATTGTGTTTGCATTTATGGCCACGTAGAGGACATCAGCTGACATGACAAGGCCTCATTTATTTCAAATCGAAGTGTCTAGAAGTTTGAATTTAATGCATTCCTTCAACTCTTAGATATATATGTTTGAAAGTGTTATACCTATGGAAGTTAAATCTGGTGGATTTTATGAATCATCTTAAATTGATTGATTGATGTTTTCCGTCACACTCAACAATTTTTCAGTTATCTGGTGGCGCCCAGTTTTTATTGGTGGAAGAGAAAACCCAGATACAATGTACCTGGGAAGAGACCACCGACCTTCCGAAAGTAAACTGGGAAACTTTCTCACTTGCCGGTGTAGAGGCAAATTTTGACTCCCATAGAATAATGACCGGGGGTCATTTTTCGACGTCGAAAAGTGACCCCCGGTCATTATTCGACGTAGAATAATGACCCCTTTTGCCCATAGAAAAAATGCCTTTTTCAAAAAATCAGTCCATTTCACGTTTAGAAAAATGACCCCCGTAGAATAATGACCCTCTTGTAAATTTTATTAAGGATTATTTCTCTGGTAATGCCTAAGGGAGACAGTCCAACATCGTCATATTATAAGTAAATCTATCATTCATATGAAACGTAATCAGATTAAAACATATTAGGAATTGTAATTTTGTTTCAAAAATAAGAATTTACTTGTTAAAACAAAATAGTGACTCGTACCAAATATGTGTCTAGTCACAACGAGTTATATTCGTTATTACAAAATAACAAGCAAAAAAAAAAAACAAAAAAAACAAAAAAAAACCACACACGTAGGATATCCTTCTGACACTCCAATATCCTATTTCGTGGGGAGAGGGGGGACTTTACACTTCCCTTGTCTTTTTTTATTATTATTATTATTATTTTTTTTTTTTTTTTTACACTTTATATACTTTGCTTGTATGCCTTTTCCTACTGACTTCATTAATCAAGTTTCATGTCTCCCGAAGAAAATTTTGAAGAATTCAAGATTCATAGCCTATGGACAATGACTCAAAATTGTTTTATTTGTGGGTACTAACTAACAATTCCAATCTGATAAAAATGAGATCCTCCATCTGCTCCTTTGTTTTTATGTTGTAGAGACAATATGGAAACAAAGGAGCGGATCGGGGATCTTATTCTAATCAGATTGTAAAAAAGCCTTACTTAAGGGGGGGGGGGGGCACAAGCATACTTCTTCCCCCTTTGAAAAGTGTGAGGCATGTGCCCCGACTGTACCTTCCCTTACTCTCCTGCACTGTGTACGACATATTGCACTTTTGAACATTGCAATAGGGGGATCCCCTTCTAATATAAATGAGATATAACTATTTTCACCAAGAGAACATTTTTCTTGTAACTAACAATTTTATGACGGTTTAAAACGTAACTCGGTCAAAAAAATGTAGTACGGAGAGAATAGGTTATGTACATACAAGAAATAATGCTTTGAGTGCTGAGAACCTGCATATTAGAATTGAGTATGTTTTTAACCGTGGTATATTATCATCTGATCAATCTATGTTAATTTTGTGTTAAAAAAGTGAGGGGACACAAACCCACTTGTGCCCCCCCCCCCATCTTCCAAAAGTGAGGGGGCACGTGCCCCCGTCCCCTTGTCCTACACCCCTGATAGGTACATAGTGTATAAATTATCCAGTGAAATGCTATAAGTCTACCCAAAGTTATCGTTCGCATACTCACTAATACCTCTATCAACACTTACTCATTTTTCAAATTTCTTGAAAAACGATAATGATGCGTAAATGAAATAAGCTATTGAATTCAGTTGCAAAAAATGTATGTCAATTCATCAGTTTTAAGAAGATTTCACGCCTCTCTGTGACACAAGAAGTATTGTATTTAGACGCAGCTCTTTTTTATGTGTGTGTTTGATTACACAAGATCTATACATGTAAATAGATAGCATAAATACATTGGTAGATTCAGAGGGAGGTGTGGAGGTTTTATAGGTTGTACCTCTGCCTATCGTTACAAAATGTTGCTTAATGAGGTAAAAATAACACATTTTGAGAATGGAACTCCCCTTTTGAAAACTAAAATTTATATTTATGGTAGAGCCCCTTTTTGAAAATTCCCTGGATCCGTCCCTGAAATATGCGGTTTTTGCCAGTTGTAATTGGTCATGGAACCTGCCGTGGGTTTTCCTCAAATTTAATGAACTAGTTCTTACTTTTATTTTATTAACCGTGAAAAAAATTTACACATGGAATAAATGTGATAAGAGGAGCAGCAGGAACGATAACTCTGGGTAAATAATGACCTAAAAACCCTTATCAACTCCTTTACAATCAATCAATCTGCTAAGAAAGGAAGGAGATCATTTTTCTACGGGGGTCATTATTTTTCAGGTATGACACGCAAAATAATTACCCCTGGGTCTTCTTTCTACAAAATTATCCAATTTTTCTACGACTAGGGGGTCATTTTTCGACGTCATTATTCTAGGGGAGTCAAAATTTGCCTCTACACCGGCGCGAGCGGGGTTCGAACCCGCGCCGATAGAGGTGAGAGGCCGTATGATTTTGAGCGCTATGCTCTAACCACTCGGCCACGGAGTTATGATTCTGGTTGTTTTAAAAAAAGATGTTCTCGAAGTTATAAGACACAATACATGCTATCCAATGGTTTACAGGGAACGGGTACTGTAGATACAACCTTATTTAATAAAGAAAATAAATCATTAAATTGCTCATGGATATTTGCGATCCGAAACAGAGAATGGGACAAGTTCTAGTATAAATCGTACACACGATATAGAGCTTTATTAGTCCCCTTCCCCCAAGTTTCGCCGAAGGGAACATTAGGTTTGCACTCCGTCTGTCTGTCAGTCCGGCAAATTAATTTTCTGCACCGTTTTTCCACATGGGTGTTGATATTTGGTACATTGCTTTACCATGACAAGTTACAGATCAAGTTCGAATTTTGTTCCGGTCCTTTTATTTTTTTGCTGAGTTATGACCCTTGGATTTAGAAAATTAAAAAAATTCTGCCGGTTGGGAACTATGTATTACCATGCAATACTCTCGGGATGCTTGTTTATTTAGATAAGGTGTCGGTGTTTGGATGAATCAGAAATCTATTGATATTGTACAAATTTTAAATATATATACATGTAGATGTATACTGATAGAATTCTAGAAGTGCAATACATATATCGAAAATTTCTCAAAATGTTATCTATAAAAGTACTATGTACATTACAACTTTTGTGAAAATCACTCTTACATGTACTTAACCGAAGCACAACATTGGTCATAAAATACAATGTGTTATTGTTTGTATTTTTATTCATCTAAACATACGAGTTTTGTTTGACGAAATGCTAGAGCTGAGGCAAATACGTATCTACATTGTATTCTTAGACTGTGCTTTTAATATACCTTTATTATTTATCAGTTACGATTATCACATAAAAATCACTGAAAGCTATCATACATGTACCTGTATATAATATGATACGAAAATATTTTGCACTAAAACCGCATGATTAAGCACGATTTTGTTAGAGATATCTGTAACAATTGCTTCTAGTCCATTTTTGGGTCGTTAGAAATTTCACCTTGAATATCTTTAAAGCATCACGAGTCGCATAGTTACACAACGTATATCTTTATTTCGTCCGCTTTTATTCATCTCCATTTCAACACGTGCATCGGCATAGATCTATCATCAGTGAAGACCTCGATCCACAGTATTTATCTTAGATACACAAAGATAACTTTCCTTTGAGAAACAAAGATCCAAGTGTACAATGTATCATCGTTACATAATGCAAGACCTCAGTTCCAAAATGACGCCTTTCAATTTACTAATTAAATTCGGTTATGCATGAAGTTTAAATCATGCAAACACATTATAAAGTTTTATATCAATGCAATAAGTCTTTTGATATCCCAATAACCCATTAAATTGCTATTTGTTTCCATGATCCTCTCATCACTAAAAACACCATGTCTTATCCTCCTTCAAAAACAGTTTGTCATGTGGTGCCACCTTTGTGACGTTTAATAATTCGTTTTAAATTATCAAAAGTATTATTAACAATGTCATATAATTTTACCAGACACAAAATATAAATATGAGAAATAAACCAATTTTGTAAATGGAGATAATCCAAATTTCCAGTAATTAGAACTTAGACTTAACCAAAAAATCATGATAGTGGGTCTAAAAAACGCCACTGACTTGACCGAAATAGGGAATGTTAAAGACTGGCAACACACATCAAACATTACAGATATTAGTAGCGGTTAAAATTTACATAAATTGCACATTGTGATACGGGAAGAAACACACGTCCCATAATGCAACAGAACAATATGTGTATCTATTACAGTTCAATTATGATCAAATTTGAAAGTTTTATGAGGGTTTCTACTCAAATTGTTCTCTTTGTATTCTTGTTCTCATGCATCAGTTTATTCATGAAAAGCATATTTCCTAGCCACGCCAATATTCACACTGGTACATGTACCGTATACTGGTATATACTGTGATTCCATATATTAATTACAGCTAGAATATCCGCCAAATAAAGTACTGTGTTATATAGCAGGAGAAACAATGAAATGTCTCTTTGGTTAAAGTAGAAAAGGGATAGAAAATACGTTCTATCAAAGCAGACAAAAACAAAATCCACAGTTCACCATAAATGTGCTGTACATGCAAGTGTATGTACTTGACCTATATAAGTAGGGGAAATCCAAAGTTAAAAATAGATACAGCTAATTATAACAAAATTGTACACGTAGTGTGGACATCTTACTAATCAGTAAAATTCAATATTCGTTAATAAGTATGCCCATGAATAATGTATCACTGCTAGGCTTCTTCAGATTAAACCAGACTTGTAAATACTGCCGATGTAAACATTTGAAATTCGTGATCTAACATGGAGAAAAACAAAAACAAGAATAAACAAATTTAATTAGTAATGATATTCTTATGCGCTCATCGGATTTGAAATATTCGTGTTTTGTAGTTGTTGTTTTTTTTTTCTAATTTTGTTTGAAAATTTTCAAAATCTTATAATAAAACAAAATATCTCCTGACAATACAATATTGGAAATTTACACCTTTATAAAACTGGAACACGTACAATTGTGATTATATCTACAGTTTGATTTCATCTAGAGAAGTACTGAATAGTTCATTGTGAGGTAGGTGTCTCACAAATGTAACTACAAGTGTGATATCGACCGTTTGTACAAACTTTGATTTAAAATTATGTAGTTTAGTTTATCAGTACAGAGTGTGTAAATCAAATAGATCCATGGCTATTTTGTTGACTTGTTACTGAAATCGAAATTAATTAATTTATGGCTTTCTTTACACAGGCTGTTTCCCGGTGTTACTTAGCTATGCTCGTCCATTTTCTTGGAGTCATTATTGTTTATGCATGCATGAGTCTGATGATTTTAAATTTGACTGAAGGAAGAAAACACATAAAGGTATAACCATTACAGGCAGTGTTGATATACCCTAGGCCTGAAACACTAGTGTCTCTCCCCACATATTTAATGTATAAGAGCAAAGAAAATGATAAAAGCAATATACTCCCTCTTTTATTCTGTACGCACAAACACTATGAATATCGTATCATCTATTTCAAAATGAATAGGAGCTTTCACAAGAATCAAATTAGGTGTATCCTTCCATTTTATTCAGAATACCTATGGGATCTGCCTTGAGTCTCTTCAAACAGTTCAACAAGTTCCAAGCTGTCCAAAAAATCTGAAGGAGTGGAATAGGAGAGCGGACATGATGAAATGTTCTACCGTTATACAGTCTTGTGGGAAAAGAAGGGACTTTGTTTATCACTGCCTCCCAAACTCCTTTTGGAACAAAACCGTAGAGGTCTGCGCTCTACGGCATCAGATTATTCTATGTGAGTAAGCTTATTATAGATATATCTGTTATATACACTGCTTTACGACATCAAATTGTTCTATGTGAGTAGCTTATTATAGATATATCTGTTATACATGT
Organism: Ostrea edulis; assembly: GCF_947568905.1. Taxonomy (NCBI): domain Eukaryota; kingdom Metazoa; phylum Mollusca; class Bivalvia; order Ostreida; family Ostreidae; genus Ostrea; species Ostrea edulis. Next base: position 47,648,427 of record NC_079166.1, on the reverse strand, counting down.
ATACACTGCTTTACGACATCAGATTGTTCTATGTGAGTAGCTTATTATAGATATATCTGTTATATACACTGCTTTACGACATCAGATTGTTCTATGTGAGTAGAAGCTTATTATAGAAAGACATATATCCGTTATACACACTGATTACCTGCTTATAAAGAGGACGCTATCTCAGTTCAGTAGTACACATGTAGTAGTTTATTTATTTATATCGGCCCATCGGGCCTACCAGTACATGTATATATATGCCACTTTAAACACAAAGCTTAAATGCAGTACATAAAGAAAAAAAGGAGCACAGCGTTAAGAAATGAAGGAAAAATATATGAAAATATACACATTACAAATATATACATATTGTAAATCAATACCTGCAGTACCAAGTTCATCAGTGTCTTTTGTGAGATATTGAGAAAAGTATATAACAATATGCATGTATACATAAATACATATACACACACAATTTACATTCTTAATTTTTGAAAATAACCGACTGTCTACGCTTAATGAAGAACACAAATCTTTTGCAACCTGTCGAGCATAATTTGAAATTAGCACGCACAGTACATCCATATCTGACCTTGCTAACATTAAATCCAGTATTTTCAAAAAAGTTTTGATCGATATTCGTAGTACAAAATGAATTTCGTCTTCTACACTATTTTCGGAACAAAGGGTACGAATTCATTCAACAGGTTCTCCATGATATCTACCAGTCTCTATTCGTAATGGTAAAATCCATCTAAATTGTGCCAAAATTAAACGTAAATATTTAGGCATATCCAGTACTACATAATTTTCCCCACTAAAAGTAGTTTTAAAAGATACATACGTATGCAATTTGGAAATATTGAACATTTCATTGCCCCAAAGGTCTATTAAGTTAAGAATTCAATCAAAGATATTTATAACATGTCTCTACTTCAATGGACAAAGGGCCTCCGTGGCCGAGTGGTTAGAGCATTGCGCTAAGGGTTGTAATTCTTGACAAGGTACCGACACAACAAATCTAAAGACATAAAACGTGTATATATATATATATATATATATATATATATATATATATACACACACAATATCCAGTGGATATCACTCATACGATAAATTATTCGTATCCCAAACGCAAAGTAGGTTTTCCTACGCCGCGTGACGTAATGTGCATGGGTACTGGATCAGAGTGACACAATTTCAAATTTAAAAAAAAAATTGATGGACGTGGCTCAGGTGTTGTTAAATTCTTCAAAATTTGAAAACACTGAATTTATATGTTAATTAGTTATACGATCGAGGAACAGACCTGCCATTTTCATTATCTAGCCTAGTTATCGTCTCGAAAAAGTAAAACGGTCTTCAGCTCGGCGTTGCATACAACTCCTGATCATGTTTTGTGTCGATAGTAAAATATTCTCAATGATCAAGGAAAGAAAAAATACATTGACAGAAAAAAAAAACCATATTAGGTGACATGAATTGAAACCGCTTTTTCTAAAACTCAAAATGAAAACCGTTTTATTGAACCCCCCTTTGTCATAACTGATCATGTCTTACTGTGTAAATCTTTCTGAGTGTTAGAAAACCCGATAGTTCACATTAGGAAGCGAACACACTAAGGTCCTTTTTCACATATTTACCCCTTTATCTAGTGGATATCAACTTTCCAACTACACGCACCAAATTCATCCGGGATACGCCACATTCCAGTGCACACAAAACGATTCCATCACAACTACAGACGCAGGAAACATAAACACATCTAACAATGAAAGCTCCACCACCCTTCATTTCACAGGTAACATATAAATTCTCTGAATGACGATACACATGGTGGAAAATTCATGGTCAACATTCAAACATGTCGCATGTATGTAACAAATCCAAAGATCTATGACACAGATTCGGATGACTGCCATATTCATGAATAATCACACAACTCCAAAGTAAACCGTTCTGAAATGTCATTTTTTTCTCATTAAAAATTATCTTTTTTATGAATCAAACATTGTGACAGTCAATATTCATTTTTATTTCTATTTCCCAACGAACTATTTGTAGCGGCGTAATGTTAACGTTACGAATATAGTTGAGGTAAACAAAACAGGATATTTTGAAAATGCGAATTCAATGGTATGTTGGGATAAAACATGTGATAAAAAGAATATCCCATAGTTTGTGGTTAGATATTAGTATTATCCACCCGTCGTGTGTTTTCTATCCCCTCGCCAAGGCTCAGGGATAATAATCATACCGAACCACGGGATCTCCTCTCTCTCTCTCTCTCTCTCTCTCTCTCTATATATATATATATATATATATATATATATATTAAAACACTTTGATGATATGTAAAAATACACGATGTAATACAAAGTGTTGATGACAATTACACATATACTGATTGATACACACGACTGTGTATGACAGATAAGTATACATGTATACTGTTAATTAAATATACATGTATGAAGACAATTTGCGTAATGTTAAAATGAATGACAACGCTACAGAAATCATACAAAAATCAATTTTAAAACACCGTTGACATCAGAGTATGTGATAGGGCACAGTGGACAATTTGTTGTAACCAGGGACCAATAAGCTAATCGTTCATGAACGCACGTGTGATAAGGCAGAACAAACCATTTTTTCTGCTCAATTTTGTGTCATATTGTTTTATGTTCTTCCCATTTCATTAAAAAAGAAATGGATAACATCTATCTGTACATTTTCAGCTTACTGTGCCGAATACAACGAAAAGGGACTTCGGATTCAAACAAATTTTGAACACTCGTGTTCCCAGGCTGATGTGCCCTGTCCGTCTCACTACTCCTCTGACGTATCTCACAGATGTAAGAATAGAAATAATTCAGCGTTTCTCACAATTAGACACGTTTCATCATCATGAATTCGAAATAACATTATCTTAATCTTATTTGAACTATTAAGCGTCAACATTCTACTCCTTTACCTTGCAGATCAGCAGTGCTATCATTTAGACAAGAAAATGCATCATCCAAACCGAAGTTTCCCTGAACAAGCAGGACCTGGTACCACGTCTGACGCCAAGTTAGTTCATGTTTCTCATTTCAGTCGTGTTCACCTGTACATGCAGTTTTCTTAACTATGTTACTGTGCAAATCAATCATAAAATATGTATCATAAACGCGTAAAATAATAAATTAATTTTTTTTAAATCTGTGGTTTTTTCTCAATACTGATGTCCCTTTATATTCAGAAAGATTTCTATGTCTGCTCCATTACACTCACTTTCAGCAATACAAACATGGCTTTAAATCCGAGTTTTTATTTTCAGACGTTGTTCGATGGGACTGATGCTGTTGTCCTTACAGTTTCTACTTCTATGGCTATGAATATCCACCGAGCTCCCCACCCCTCACTACAGGGGGTCTCCACCGAGGCTCCCCATCCCTCACTAGAGAGAGTCTCGTGTCCGTGTTCCGCACCACGTGTGTTCTACACAGCAGAAAAACTGAACCAATGACGTCAGCTTACAGGGAAGCCAGTACCTTAGTGTGCTGGACTAATACGGACGTGAGAAGACTGCGGTAAAACACAAGCACAATCCGAGAGCTACGAGCAGTTGTCAACGTGATCTGGATTAAACTGATATAGAGAAGATGATACCGACGATGTCCCAGTCAAGATATGCAAACAAATGTTGATATAGTTTGATTAGATAAATAAAATAAATTAAAGACATGCATTGTTTTTTTCTTCTTCACTTTCATATTAATGAGATGAACAAAAGTAATGATAGTTTATAAGGGTAATCTGGTTTGAGTCTAAGAGTTTGGGTTTGAATTAATTGTAAAACTTTCAGCCATTGCAACAATGGTAATTGTATATGTACGTTTTACGCTAAGGTGATTCTAATTTAAACTTATTGTCAACGTTGTGTGTACCACATCATGGAAAGAGAGAGGAAAAGCTGCCATGAAAAACTTTACACTCTACTCTGGACAGTTTGCTTTTAAAATGAGATCACCTGTGCAGTTCATTCGAGTCGTCTGTTTAAATAGGGGGGTCTTACGTAACGTGTAAACCACAAATCGGCGATGTAAAGATACTACTGTGGAGGAACAAAATGATTTGAGATATTCAATTTTAGCATTATGTACAATAAAGCTAAACTGCCTTGAAATGAAATGAACCGCTCCATTCAATGCACTGGAGTTATACATGTACGAGTTAAATGTCTAAACAAACAAAAGTGAGAATTTTCAGTTTAAAGATATTGATAGGAATGAGGTAGTTACACTCCGTAGCAAGCAAATTACAGACAAACGAGTAATTCTATAAATAATACATCAGTTGTATATGAGACTTTGTACTTTCACTTTGTACGTCTTAGCATGCGTGTGTTAGATTATCAACAAAAATACGGATTTAGATAGCATTATCGATTAAAATTTTAAATAACAATGATATAGTCTGTTGGAGGCCAATCATCGCTTTCTTTACATTTTTGAATTTCTTATGAATACGTTAGCATTATCTTATACTCTGATCATTTTAAAAAAATTCAATGCCCATGCGTGCAACAGAAACATGCAAGATAAGTAGTTTGTACTTTTCACTCTGAATCACGGGTATGGAATGTCTTACACGTTCCTAAATAAAAATTAAGTACACAGAAATGTAAGATCATTAATTTTTGTGGTACAAATATACTCATAAAGCAAGTTTTCACCAATATGCTTATTTAATCTATTTCTGGCCCGGTATTGAAGAAGTAAAATGTTGTATTCTTGTGTTTACAGGATACTGTCATGTTGATATATAGTTGTATTTTCTGTTATGATAAAACCATACATGTACAATAGCATGTACAATAGCATGCACATTTTGTTTAGCGATCGCTATACAATGCATTTGCTACTTCATCAGGACGAGGCTACGCTTCAAGGTGTAGGGGAAGCAACGACTACCACAGTCAAGTCAAGGTGTTAAGAGTTAAATATCCATGTCAGTGTAGTTTGGGGTTATTTCCTGACGTGTGCATTCTGTTTTACTGAATTTTAAATGAAGATTTTACTACCTAGCTTTTATTTCAAAGATGACGCTTCACTGATTTGAAAACCAAATGTACCTCTCTATGAAGCTAAACGTCTTATAGATTGAAATGGTTCACTCTTTTTTGTGATTTATAAATCGACTCCGTGATAATTGATATACATGTGTATGAGCAGGTAGTATATCTTCATTATCAATTTAGAAATTGTTATTCTGTTTGTTACCAACAATGTGCCAACAAATATGTATGTATATCGGATTGGTCACGGCCCTAAACTGACTGCTGAGCCTAAGGATACGAATTATCCTTCTGCCTATTGATTTGGTCAACCCAACATATTTCCATAGATAGTCAGTAACTGTATACTTTTGATACAAATATTATACAGTTTGTCAAAACATATATCTACCCCGATTTATTACATCCAACAACGACTTCATTATAAAGAGGCCTTCTAACGTTGATTCAATTAGATGACATATTACGTTAAAAACCTTTGTATCTAAGAAATTTCAAAAAATCATCTTACAAAAGCAGGTGTCCGCCATCCCTGTCGTTTAATCATTCCTGACTGCTTTTTATCCAAAGACAGAGAGTGATATTAATACAAAGTTTTATTAATTCATCCATCTCTCGGACCCAAATATCTAGATGGGGACTAGGGCATACTAGTAAGTAGAAACCCCACTTTTCACTCTTTCATTACGTGTTAGATGTTTCTCATTTAAGAATTTCAAAAGACACGTAAATATTAAATTTGTTCACACCATCACGACTTCTCAGAACTTCTGATCAAATTCTAATGCTGTATGGAATTACGCGGTCTTAATATCTAAGCAAACAGCAAAATATTTGAGAATTTTCATTATAAAAGTATTAATAAAGGTATTGGTAGGAATGAGGAATTTAGTTTACCATTTGTAGTAATGACACAGCGAGTTTGGCCCCTGTGATTTACATGCTGTTGTAAATGGTGTCCATGGAATGCGGACCTAAAACCTTGTTGGAAATCTCCCTTTTGGAGATCTATGTTGTGCAACTTGTAATAGAGAATACATTTCAACATTCAAATCTAAAAACAATGGGGGGAAATCCAGATGGCATCACAAAATACATTAAGAACACACATCGCTGCAAATCGTCAATGCCTTAGGAATGATTGTATCCTACACTTTACGTTTTGATAATGGTTGTATCCAACGTTATATTTGTCATCAATACTTTTAAGGTGGGTTTGCTGTTCTGTAAAATGAAATGTAAAAAAAAAAAATGATCAATTTACACGAAATTTTCTATGTAGAAATGTTAGAGCAAGTGGTAGGGGATCTGACCAAATGTAGTATACATCATCCAAACCAGAAGTGATTGCGTCACCTAATAAGCTTTCTGTCATTTAAGAATCGTGTATAAAGAAAAATCTGAGCCACTTTCTTACCCCTCTAGGACATCTCCACTGTCCCTAGTAAATTGTCGTAGGCATGACTGAATTCTAATGACGGTTGACCACAGTCGTTTCTGTTCTCATGTTCACAATTACACGACCATATATGTGTATAAGAGTATAAGAGATTAAAGATCACTTATAACAATGTTTGAAGAAATATACATGTACAATATCATATATTGTGAAACAGTGTTCTTTAATATGAAACTTTTAACATGAATAAGTACATAACGAAAAACATACAACATATAACAATTTATAATCCATGATTTTCGTACATCCTAGTCATATGATTACTTGAACACAATAGCAAATGTTAATGAACAGCTGACTAGACTGAAGAAAACGTGATGATACTGTATAAATTGGATTAATAGAAATGCAATTTGCGGACATATCACACATTTCTAAAGCCACACATCATAAATCTCACACATTAAAAAAATCGTCTTTTCGGTTTCGCATACTAAAGCTAAGAAAATTGCAAATGTATATATAACTCCAGCACCTGCAGGAAAACATTCATATAAGAATGTATCAATAGATTTATTTTCTTTAAAAATCTAAAGTTAAATTTTAAATCTACTTTATTTAAATATAACATTGACACCATGCAAACCTGATTACGAAAGCTATATAACATAGTTCAAGGTAAACAATCCCTGTTCAAACGGAATCCTACTCGCCGAGAAGTTAGTACTGTTTAATTGACATTCGCTATAATGACCCTCTTTCTACAAAAAAGCTAAACTAAGAGAAACAAGGCGAAACGAATATGGCACATATAAACATTGAGCGTTTCAAAAATACAAACAGATAACGATATGCTTTCGCGCATTGGCTCTGTCAAGGACCCAGATTCTGGTACATGTATTTCCTGAATGTATGTTGTTCTATTCGTGAGATCTCCCTCACTTTGTCAAAGTAATAAACCTGAGCTGTGGTACCGTTTTCACCTCGTTAAGGATCGGTTTGATGAGTTTTCTGAGGTGACTCATTTGGTGAGGGGACATCTCCCGCCAAAGACTAAAGACCCTGCCAGCTGATGCTTGGTCCTGCACTAGTTCGTTGGAGAACACAAACCTCATGTTGCTGTTGTATTGTGTGTGCCCTGTTAGTCTCTTCGATTCTTCATCATTACCGATGATCAATATAGGCACAGCTGTAGGCGATAGTGAGTATTATTACTTGTAATGGGGAAAGAATTGATCTGTTTTACAAATTGTGTTATTTGTCTCAAAATTAATTTTATCCATGTGATGTGCTGTACGGTATAAAGTAGTTAAATATACATTAAAAAATATTAAAACGTCAGTAAAATACCAAAAGGAAGTATATAACTCGTAATTTCTTTATCATGAACATTTCAATATACATGTATATGTATCTAAATGCTGCAAACTTATTTAAAATGTTCATGATAAAACTGTAAAATCAACAATACAATTAATAATCTTTTGAAATGGATAGACAAATATAAAACGTGGCATGTTAACTTACCTCCCCACGTTTTAAGCACTTTAATAGTTGCCAATCTCAAATCCTTGCTTCCGCTTCCGTAATTAATAGTGCTATCACAAACCAGGATGAACAACTTCACGTGAGGAATTTTACTGATGTCACTAAAACCTTCAATGACGTAATAAGGTGCAGATGCAATCTTAATCTCTGTGAAGTAGGACAGAAATGTCTCGATGACGGAGTTATAGATGCTTAAACATTCCTTTCGGAAGAGAACTATGCACATTTCTTTCCTGAGAACACCGTGCTTAGGCGTGGAGGGCGCTGTATGAGTTGGCGTGCCATTCTAAACAGGATGATATACATTATCATAATATACAATAGCTTATTTATAATAAGGTAACGAAATTGGTCTGTAATGCTGGATCAACTGATACACATACATATGTAAGTGCTTCATAATAGATAAATTTACATGTCACTGATAAGATCTGCACATGGCATATTTGTGCATTGGGTGATCATTGAGTTTACAATTGCAATCAATAAAGAGTGACTCACAAAAGTGCTCATTTTTTTTTTTTTTTTTCTTTTATAATAAATGACCTCCAAATGAATGTTAAGGAACTTTCTTATTAACGTTGACTATTGATAAATATTGTTTAACACAAAATTGATTATGTAGGCATTTCAAAGCAACTTTACTCTCTACGTGGAAAACATACAGTACTCTCCGAACGTTACTCTTTAAACTGTACAGTTGAAGACATATTCATACGATACAATGATTATTAGATAGAAAAATAATACTTTTCTAGTACTGCCGTTCAAATAGGTAATTCAAAACTGTTGTTAAAGGATGTAAGAAATAAGAAAAAGCATTCTGTAAATATTGCATACCCATACATTTCCCCTACCGGTCAAGTCGTCTGTGTAATATTCTGTGTGGATAATCATACGTCGACAGTTTATGCATAATAATAACTAGGTCTCATAAAATAAAAGCCATGGATTCAAATTCCATATTTTCTAAGTCCAAGGGCCATAACACAGCAAAACATCCATGGACCGAAAGAAAATTTGAGCTTGATCTTGTAACTTGTCATGGTAAAGCAATATACCAAATATCAAATGAATATCTGCAGGCATGACGAAAAAAGTGCGGAAAACTGATTTGACGGACAAACAGAATGCAAAACCAAAGTACCCTCCGGCCTCACCGGTAGGGAACCAATCATGAAATGCATTTTTCCAGCTCATCCCTCCAATAATGAATTACCTGTAGATACTATTTGGAGGTTGACATACGTGCTAGTGAAAGTTGCCAATGGAATAATTTTATTGATCGTGGAATTTGGGGATTCTTGATTGAAACTCTGCGCTTTTGTATAAAGCTACATGTACACAATAATTTTATAACCTTCTTTTCCTTATCATCTTTCACGATGCCGTTCGATAATACTTCGGACCCATTATCCAGTGCGTCCTCTTGTGTCGATGCAGAACTGCCACTCATAGCCTCAGTAGACATCACATTTGATTTATCTAAGTACCTCCGAATATTAACTTCAACCATTTCCCTCCAGTCTCCTGCATGGGGTCTAACCCGTGTGAAAATCTCATACATCACTAGAGTCAACAGGAAGTACAAAATTATTTCTGAAAAAAGAGGCATACTCAATGTTAGATATGATGATTTCTTGGCCTACCAACTTTGAAATATCTGTATAAAACATATTGCATTAATTTTATTCTTCTTCTAAAATAGACTTTAATTCATTAATACTTGAAAACTGCATGATAATTGTTCAATTATAAATGTCTTTAACTACATGTTGATATATAACATATAACTGTGTTGTAGCGTAGAAGTTTCCCGGTATAACATCCCCTGGAAAAGAGGGTTCAGATAAAAATTATTCCATGGGAAAATATGTCTTAGTATTGCAAGGTATAGGTCAAAAGTGGTTAATAATGTGGTATGACGTTGCCCTCTTATACCAAAATATGCACCGAGATTGATATGCACACACTTTAGTAACTCCATTGTCATCAGCTTCTTCACTTGGAATCATAAAATATAAAAAAAAATCCCAGTTTATTCTCATGACATGTATAAGAAAAAAATTGTGTATTTATATTGTATTGTAAATCAATCGTAGTCGAGTGAATGCATCCAAATTTTCTATTATAATTGTTGATTCCACTTTTGACCTTAGGGTCGGATGGTACTTTTATCTGATGAAGTACGAGTACATTTTACTTTCAACACACGAGTATTTCTACGTCTAAATATAAGTATTGCTTCATGTGACAAATCATAACTATCATACGCTCTGCAGAGGTTGAAAGAAAAAATCCATTCTCCGCTGTGAAACATGTCTACAAAAACAGGTTTAATTATATTTCTTAACAAATAAATATCAGATTTAAACGTACTTGTATTTTTTTTAAAAGAATACAAACATATTCATATCATGTAATACTTAGTATATTGTCTGAAGTTATTATTTCAAAATTATCCAGGAACTACATTGAACATGTGTATGTCAGTTTGACTTAAGAAGCGGAACCGAAAACAAAAAATATCGTTCAATTATAGTATTGTCCATTATAGAATATTTTCCCGTTATCAAGATATCTAGTGATTAAATTTCATTAATTGAAACCTAGTAATTGCATTTTGGGGCGGCGTACTTTCATATGTTATATGTAGCAGGACTACCTTTCCTGTGGTAAATTTACCCGGGTTAATATTTTTCTAGGAGAGAAATCTAACCTGGACCAGTGTTTTTATTTTTTTGTGGGGTGGGGGGATGACTCATCCGAGCCCGTCTTTATGAGAGGCGGGGGGGGGGGATTGGGAATTCTATGCTACAATACCTGTGTTAATTTTAAACTGCAACATACCATCGAGAAATATCCTTGAGTAAATGTCGGCTGCCTGAGATTCAGCTTTACTACAGTGTAAACTAATATTATCTAATTTATCGAAAAATATCTTCAGTTTCTCACTCAAAATGTGATTTAGTTCTGAATGGTTCATGAAGTCACGTTCTAAACTCTCTCGCTGCGAAATTTGTTCGTTGAAACTTGTTTCTAGGTTCTTGAACTTGCTTTTCATTTCTGTGAAAACCATGAACCAGGGACACGATTCTTCGTCTCCCGTGCGACATTCTTTGGTTGGGTCATGTGATATTACGTTTACATTCGAAGCGGAAGCGACAGCAGACCACATCCACTGGACAGAGGCGACCACTCCGATTACCGAAAACACCGTGCTGAAAATTAAAAAAAAAATCCACTCTTATCAAATCAAAAAGAGCTTAGGTTCAGAGGTAAATAGATATATACAACATGTATCCTACAACCTCAACGTAATTAGCTTGTTAGACTTGTTATTAGCATAATTTTAAACAACAATGAATTATTATTATTATTGATGAAAATTAGTGTTACAACTCAACTTTATGACAAACGGGATGATGTCAGCTTCTCCATCGTAAACTTCCCATATTTATGTAGCAATATTCCATTATCACCTGTATATGGTGTTTATATCTTTCAACTGATTCGATACACAGGAGCTTGTTCTGCGTATTGTCAGTTTTTAAATCGAGGCAAGCTACTGACAAACAAGTTAATGTAATGGTACAGGGGTGTCAATAGTCTCGTTTAAAGTCAGCATTTCGCAAATTCTATGGTCGTTATAACGATATAGTTTGCCATTACAACCTATCATTGGGTCAAATGCTGCCTGACGTGTTTCATACCGATTTTTAGACCGTTCTTGGCCCACTGATTTTGACTATGGATAACTCCGTTTACCTGATCAAGATATAGGGCTCACGGCGGGTGTGACCGATCGACAGGGGATGGTTATTCCTCTTAGGCACCTGATCCCACGTCTGGTGTGTTCAGGGGTCCGTGTTTGCCCGACTATTTATTTTGTATTCATTGTGGGATTTGTGGGATTGGTCAATGTTAGTTATCTTCACCTTTCATGTGTCTGTGATTAGCGGAGAGCTGCAACAGGAAATTTGTGTGTTTGTTGTTTTACGCCGATTAGGCGATAGTTCAGCCATATTGCGGTGACTACCTGGTACATCACTGAAGTTTTAATCATTAGTTGTTTCTACACAGTTTGTCCATAGCAGAAGCTGTGGAAAGAGAATCAATGGGTTTTTTAATTGCTTACATCATCAGAGAAGTTCCTATACCCTCCAAAACAAGATATATCAAGGAGGCCCAATCCAGATAGAAAGAATTTGGGAAGGTCCCACCCTAGAAACAAGAGCTAACGTGAAAGTTCCCACTCTAGAAATAGGATGCATTCTAGAATTTCCCACTCTAGAAATAGGAGGCATTCTAGAAGTTCCCATTCTAGAAATAGGAGGCATTCTAGAAGTTCCCACTCTAGAAATAACAGGCATTCTAGAAGTCCCCACTCTAGAAATAGGATGCATTCTAGAATTTCCCACTCTAGAAATAGGAGGCATTCTAGAAGTTCCCACTCTAGAAACAAGAATTATTGTGCAGGTTCATCCTCTAAAAAATAGAGGTCTTCACTTCAGAAACAAGAGGTATTTCAGCAGTCCCCAGTTGAGAAACAAGAAATAGTGGTCCCCACTACAGGAACAAGATATATTGTGGAGGTAATCACTCCAGAAACAATCAAGAGGAATCGTAGAAGCCCTAACTCCAAAAACAAAAGTTATTGAGGAGGTCCCGACCACTCCAGATAGTCTAAAACAAAATAGATTGTAGGGTTTAATGATTGTTCTAATTGAAAATTGATATCGTGATAGATGTATAATCACAAAAGTTGCCACCAGTACCACTGAAACAGCCATGGACTACAGGTACCACCGCATAGTCAGTGTAAATATGCAACAACTATTGTCACTGGCAGTCACTTGGATACTACACAACGAGAAACTAAGGAAAGAAAGTACACGATGTATATATATTTATAAATGGTAAGTTAAACACGTGTTAGAGTTTATTTCCGGTGTGTTATTTAATAGTATAAGGCTTCTGATTGGATTTTTCTGATACAAAGAGTTGAATGAACTCGTGCGGAACAAGTAGTTTACCTGTGTCCAGATATGAGAAATTGAAGGCATTCGAGGTTTTGCTGCTCTACGTGTAACCAGCCCCCCTTTCAATATTTCTAATCATTTGATTTTATATTGCGTTTTCATCTGGAATTGTTTTATACTTGAAGAGTAAAAAAGTATTGATGTACATATTTTTTCCTGCATGTGCAATAAATCGTTGTTGCACTAGCACAGACAAACCAGTTCCTATATAGATATGTGTTTGAGTTTTGATTTATAAATAATTTATTTAAGTAAGAAACACCACTTGATTTTAGACACGATTTTCAATATTTTACCAAATTGTTGGAATGCAAAGAGACCATTGAATCTGAGATTTCAATGCCCCTGATGGGGGTTTCCTTGTTTATATGGTTGTTCTTGCATTTAGCAATGATATGGTCGTTATAATGATCTAGATTGCCCATTTAACCTATCATGGAGTCAAATGCTGTTTGACGCGGTTTGCCGTTCTTGGCACACTGACTTTGACTACGGATAACTCTGTTTACCTGATCAAGACAAAGGGATCACGGCGGGTGTGACCGATCGAAAGGGGATACTTACTCCTCCTAGGCACATGATCCCGCCTCTAGTATGTCCAGGGGTCCATGTTTGCCCACCTCTTTATTTTGTATTCCTTGTGGGAGTTATGAGATTGATCACTTGTTCGTTATCTTCGCCTTTCATCTGATTTCACTGATATGTACAGGATGCTTCACAGTGATGCCTCTCTAACCATCAATATTGCTGGTACATACCCACTTTAATTTGAAGGGATTTGTGCATTTCGTATGCATAGAATTCAATTGCATATACCACGTACGCAACCGTAAATTAAATGTACTATTTAAAAAAGTTAAATTTTCCTGCTCGATACACCTTAAAAACCTTCTGTATGCATGTTTGAAGGTTTATTGATTGGGGCAGCCAGCATGTTCCGTGTTTATGTACTTCTTAAACCTTACAATGTGGCTCTTTAGGGCTATATAGTACATCAAACTTTCATAATTTCTTTCAGACATTAATACTATTTGCTCATATATCAGAACTGCATACAATATTTATATACATTTTGTGTAGAGTTAGTGTAAACTCCTCTGTGTGTTTTAGAAAGAGCATAATTTCTTTTTTTAGCAAAAGTCCCAATAAATCAATTCAAAGTGGTTGTAAAAACCACATTAACTAATTAAGTAATTAGCGCTGATTTACCTTTTCTCCATTGCAAATTTCAATGATACACGAGATTTTTCCGGGACGGGGATGAAATCCACAAGTTCATAAGAAAGCCTCCATCAGGTACTGATAGATCGATATAAAGAGTAATCAGACGTGGAGAGCCAGCTGTTACCGGGATGTGACAAATCAGCTGTGAATTGCTACTGACGACTGCAGTTGTTAGTGTAATTATTTAGTATATAATCGAGCGTATGTGTGATGCATATTGCATGCATATGTAAGTCTTTGATTTGTTTTACAGTGCAATCATTTACACGGCAACAAAGTTAAGACAACTCCTACATTTTTATTTACATTCACACTCCGATGTCCATTTATTGATTTAAATCATCAGAAGGCAAATATTTCCTTGGCTGATGTTAAATCATAATGTTAAACAACAACATTGACGCATTTCAAATAAAACAGATTAAACAAGAGGTACTGTGAGCAATGCTCACTAAGAATACCCCCCCCCCCCCCCCCGCTTACCCCAATATCCCAAAGGGTGTTGGTAATAGGTATAAACTACCTCTTTTCTGAGTGTAAAAAACAAATGGCATGACAAACCGAACCATATTGCTACTTCGATGTCCAGTGCGCATGACCTTTGACCTTTTGACCCCAAAATCGATAGGGAACATCTTCATCCCATGGGTAGTCCATATATATGATATGGTGACTGTAGGTGGAAAAGATAACGCTTTAGAGCCCGGAAACCATATTGCTACTTCAATGTCCAGTGCGCTTGACCTTTGACCTTTTGACCCCAAAATAGATAGGGAACATCTTCATCCCATGGGTAGTCCATATATATGATATGGTGACGGTAGATGGAAAGGATAATACTTTAGAGCCCGGAAACCATTGCGTCTACAGATGGACGGACAGACAGACGGACAACCCGATTCCAGTATACCCCCCCCCACAACTTGTTGCGGGGGGTATAACAATTTGAATTTTTCAGTTTACAAGGAATTTAGCTTTTGAATGCTCATCCCATTGTGACTCCGTTGGATTGGATTGAATGAGTTTTCATCATATTGAACAAATATTTAGTATCTCAATGGACGATAATCACAGAGGCTAATGCCAGATTTTATCACATTCTAATATGTCACTGATGTGTGCTTTATATGATATCTGATCAAGAGTTCAATGAATATTATACCTGTGGATAATAAAATGTGCATACACCTGAAACTTAAAGTTGTAAAACAACCACCATCAACATTGCTTGGGATTAATTTTGAAGCAAATGCTTTTAATTAAGACAAAAGCACAATAACATGGAACGGGGTTGGAAATGGAAAGTACCTCACGATCTGTACGATGCACGTCCTGCTTTCTCCGCCGTTTTCCAGGAATCTCTCCGATATCCTCCCTGTCAGTCTGCGAATCCTCGTCTGTGTCGTTCTCCACTGCGGTAGCCTGTCCTTTAATTCGGCCATTACTCCCGTTTTTTCACGGAATCGCTCCATCATCTTTGATTCTCCATGAGGCAAAACAGATCAATAGAATTATGCAGAATCATGACTGTGCTGAGTCGAAGCGAACTATAAGCGTCCGATATTGAATTGATTTGTTCAGCGGACTACGCTGTCTGTATCGGTCTGTAGCATGTAATTGTACCTAAGCATATATAGTATGACTGGGATATACCAGATCTAAGGCTTTATTAGATGATGTGTAGCATAGCATAACGGTTTACGTGCACGAGGAAAGTACACGTGCGTGGAATGAGAATGTCTCTCTCTGACAGAGCAAATTTCGGAGATTTTAGCGTTGCATGTGGATTAGGATGTTTTCTCCACTCAGTTTCCATGCATGAAATGTACAAATACTACTAGGCTTCGCTTAGCACCACATCTTTAGGTACTAAAGAAAAGTTTACCAACATATACTTATTACCTGCTGTTGTCGTTTGTAATAAACAACAAAACGTGTTGCTTGGGAACATATGGATCGTTTTATTTAGTCCGTTTTATTTCATTTATTCTCTCATGGTATCGTGTCACTAGCTAGAATATGATATAATGAAATAGCTATGCATAATTTTTGTGAATCTTTTATTTTCTAGATTAAAATCTGACATGAATATGACAAATGTGTAGAATGTGTACAATATGAATATGTTTTCAGTTTCAGAAAAACCTCAATTTTCACACGTTAAACATTTTGTTCCGATATGAGAAATTGATATATATATATATATATATATATATATATATATATATATATATATATATCTTTTATTACAATTTCAATTTCTTTTGTTTGACAGTTGTATAAATGTCGTTATGTCAGATAATGGTATGGATTTTCCAGGGAATATACACTTTTTACAAATAAAAAAGGGAGAAATGCAGTACTCCGCTTTCAATGCTAGTTAGTTGCAAATTAATGCTTTTAGCTTTCATTTATAAAAAAAAGTTATGGATTGTTACAATGCAATATACAGGTGATACTTCAATGAAATTATCAGGTACAATACAAATAAAATCTACACAGAAAAATTAAAATTACACTTTTTTCTCATTGAAAACGTTAATAAAATGAATTAAACAGGATACATGTACACACATAAAATGAAATATCAATTGTGGCATATCAAGTATATTTCACCGTCATCGGTAAAATCGGCTTCCTGTTTTTCCTCAGTCTTTATCGTCGAAGATAACTCTTCCTCGTATATCAAACGTTTTGGTGTAGTATTCGACAATCTGTATTGCAGGTCTGGAGTTTTACAACTTTGTCTTTCCCTGTTGAAAGGTTCATTTTCATATTCAACGAGGACGTTTTTCGGTATTTCTGACACGTGTGTTGCGTACAAGGGGTCATAATCCCTGCTAGTACCCACGGCATTTTCATCAATTTCGTGATAATGAATAACACTGGCGGAGTTATCTTTCTTTCTTTTTCTATAGTTTTTGTATCTTCGACAAGCACAATAACTAGCAACTGAAATAATGACTAATACAAATAGCGCATTAAAGCTGAAAATGCCAACTAACAATGGAGTTTGTCCATTCAATACGATAAATTCAGGTTTGGTTAGTGTTGTGCTGGAAATCATCTTTGTGATCACCCGTGTTGTTTCTACAAATTCGGTTAAGATATTTTTTGTGGATGTTTCTTGATTTTTGGTTCTGTATGAGGCTTTTGATAACCTGGACAGTGATGTTTCATCATATTCCGCTTCAGTGGAGAACACGGTAACATTCGTAAAAGTTGACGTAGAATCTGTTCTGTTGGGTATCACACTTCCAATATCTACAGTAAGTACATTCACATTACAAATACATGTAGTATGAAGATACAGGTATAAGGAATTTCAAACTATTCTTAGAACTACATGTAAATGTAGGAATCAACCATCTTTTCAACTAAACATTTTTTCTAATGGCCCGATACTGATCATAATAAACCTGTCGTCGTATGCAATGTTCTTTGAAAATTATAATTATTCACTACGTTTACTCAACCGATCACAATATAGTAATTACATTATACTCTTTAACGTGTATCACCCAGTCCCTAGATAACTAGTTACACATTTCGTGGCGATATAATTGTCTATAATGATATTTTACACATTTCGTGGCGATATAATTGTCTATAATGATATTTTACACATTTCGTGGCGATATAATTGTCTATAATGATATTTTACACATTTCGTGGCGATATAATTGTCTATAATGATATTTTACACATTTCGTGGCGATATCGTTGTCTATAATGATATTTTACATTAAATTACGTTATTGTTTGGAAATCAAAAACAAAATCAATCAAAACATGGTGTGGATAGTTTGCCAGCCACTCATTTATCTAACAATTAAGGGTAGTTCTAGGAAGTGTAGTACCACTGCGGCACTTTTAAAAATCACTTCTAAGTTATATATGCTTTAAATATTTATTTTTTCGCACCTGTTGTGCTACTAATATGCAACAGTGAGCACACAGACATATCAAGTTCCTTCAATTTGTCTGTACACCGTTGTGTATGTTAATACGTGTATCAACACATTACCTTTCATAAACAAACATTTCTGTCTGTCTGTATAAACAGCCCAGTGTTCATTCGATAATTCTAGTTTCACTTGATACATAAAAATTAGAAGAAACCGATAATTAACTATAAGAAGATAACGGTTTGTAGAAAGTTAACCAATAATTAACTATAAGAACATAAAAGTTAGTGGAAAGTTAACCGATAATTAACTATAAGAACATAAAAGGTAGTAGAAAGTTAACTGATAATTAACTAGAAAAACATAAATGCTAGTAGAAAGTTAACCAATAATTAACTAGAAGAACATAAAAGTTAGTAGAAAGTTAACCGATAATTAACTATAAGAACATAAAAGTTATCAGAAAGTTAACCGATAATTAACTATAAGAACATAAAAGTTATCAGAAAGTTAACCGATAATTACCTATAAGAACATAAAAGTTATCAGAAAGTTAACCGATAATTAACAATAAGAAAATAAAAGATAGTAGAAAGTTAACCGATAATTAACTATAAGAACATAAATGTTAGTAGAAAGTTAACTGCACGTTAGTGAAATCAACAGTTATGTGTGGATCTGGACGTGGTCGGTCCTCTGTGATATACATGTCGAATATCCAGTGTTACTAAATATTGTAGTTACCTGTTGTTTGATGGATCCAGCCAATGGTAACTAAATATTGTACTTACCTGTTTGATGGATGCAGCCAGTGTTACTAAATATTGTACTTACCTGTTGTTTGATGGATGCAGCCAGTGGTTACTAAATATTGTAGTTACCTGTTGTTTGATAGATACAGTCAATGGTAACTAAATATTGTACTTACCTGTTTGATGGATGCAGTCAATGGTAACTAAATATTGTACTTACCTGTTTGATGGATGCAGCCAGTGGTTACTAAATATTGTACTTACCTGTTGTTTGATGGATGCAGCCAATGGTAACTAAATATTGTAGTTACCTGTTGTTTGATGGATACAGTCAATGGTAACTAAATATTGTACTTACCTGTTTGATGGATGCAGCCAGTGTTACTAAATATTGTATTTACCTGTTGTTTGATGGATGCAGCCAGTGGTTACTAAATATTGTAGTTACCTGTTGTTTGATAGATACAGTCAATGGTAACTAAATATTGTACTTACCTGTTTGATGGATGCAGTCAATGGTAACTAAATATTGTACTTACCTGTTTGATGGATGCAGCCAGTGGTTACTAAATATTGTAGTTACCTGTTGTTTGATAGATACAGTCAATGGTAACTAAATATTGTACTTACCTGTTTGATGGATGCAGTCAATGGTAACTAAATATTGTACTTAACTGTTTGATGGATGCAGCCAGTGGTTACTAAATATTGTACTTACCTGTTATTTGATGGATGCAGCCAATGGTAACTAAATATTGTAGTTACCTGTTGTTTGATGGATACAGTCAATGGTAACTAAATATTGTACTTACCTGTTTGATGGATGCAGCCAGTGTTACTAAATATTGTACTTACCTGTTGTTTGATGGATGCAGCCAGTGGTTACTAAATATTGTAGTTACCTGTTGTTTGATAGATACAGTCAATGGTAACTAAATATTGTACTTACCTGTTTGATGGATGCAGTCAATGGTAACTAAATATTGTACTTACCTGTTTGATGGATGCAGCCAGTGGTTACTAAATATTGTACTTACCTGTTGTTTGATGGATGCAGCCAATGGTAACTAAATATTGTAGTTACCTGTTGTTTGATGGATACAGTCAATGGTAACTAAATATTGTACTTACCTGTTGTTTGATGGATGCAGCCAGTGGTTACTAAATATTGTACTTACCTGTTGTTTGATGGATGCAGCCAATGGTACCTAAATATTGTAGTTACTTTGTTTGATGGATGCAGCCAATGGTAACTAAATATTGTAGTTACCTGTTTGATGGATCCACCCAATGGTAACTAAATATTGTAGTTACCTGTTGTTTGATGGATGCAGTCAATGGTAACTAAATATTGTAGTTACCTGTTTGATGGATCCACCCAATGGTAACTAAATATTGTAGTTACCTGTTAGTTGGGGGATGCAGCCAGTGGTAACTAAATATTGTACTTACCTGTTGTTTGATGGATGCAGCCAATGGTAACTAACTATTGTACTTACCTGTTGGTTGGGGGATGCAGCCAATGGTAACTAAATTTTATATTTACCTGTTGTTTGATGGATCCAGCCAAAGGTAACTAACTATTGTACTTACCTGTTGGTTGGGGGATGCAGCCAATGGTAACTAAATTTTATATTTACCTGTTGTTTGATGGATCCAGCCAAAGGTTACTAAATATTGTAGTTACCTGTTAATTAATGGATGCAGCCAGTGGTAATTGAATATCGTAGTTACCTGTTAATTAATGGATGCAGCCAGTGGTAATTGAATATCGTAGTTACCTGTTAATTAATGGATGCAGCCAGTGGTAACTAAATATTGTAGTTACCTGTTGTTTGAGGGATGCAGCCAATGGCAATGTTGCAGGCGGCTCTCTCACATAGACATCTCTGCTGACACCCATCTCCGTACATTGGGTAAGGACATGCCTTTTCGCAATTTTCCCCAATGAACCCCGTTCTGCAAGCTGAAATCGTCATCCACCAATGGTTATGTGAACAAATGTCAATTTTAAGTGTATTTGTACTTCCTTGTATTGATAAAGAAATTAACACTTATATTGAATGTGAATATTACCTATACAACTGTCGGTGTTCACATCAAACATATACCCTGCACAACAATCTTTTCTGGATAAGAACAAAGTTTTCGTAAAGTTCATTTATGCATTCAGTCTAGTCGAAATAACACACAGAAAACAATATAATAAATATTAGACCATTTGACTCTGTCTAATTGGAGATCATATAAAGTTAAATAAGAGATCACCTACCCTTCGCATAATATTTGCGAGAACACACAATCAGACGTAAATATGAATATAGAAGACACACAGATTAATGCCATCTTAACTTGCATGAAAATATTTGCTCGGTATATTGTTTTGTAAAACGTTGATATATGTTTTCAAAATATCTGAATGTTAAAATCCTTCCTGCTAAGAAGGAAATATTAATTTGCAATTAATGTTTCCGTTAATTAATTGAAACATTATCAATAAAAGAGTTCAACCTATGATTTCGGATACGATGTTTGTAATATCGTGTCATACTTGATACTCAACATGTACATAAAACGAAATTGGTAGGTCTCAGTACAGTGTTACATGTACCAACTGATGTAGCTTGCAGATAAAGGGAATAAATAAATTTAAAGAGGATAAAGGGCTCAACCTCCACAATTTTGATGCCTTCCGACTAATAAAGCTGAAATTGTTTTTACTATTATCCTAAATAATCCACGATGGTGATTGTATTCTGCTGCAACAACATGTTGTCTTTAACTGTCTTTTTTCAGCCAAGACGACATGGTTTTGTTGCCCATTGCTCATTTTCCAACGAGTGATGCCATTGTCAATAAATACATACATGTAACCCGCTTCAATTCATACTTCTAACGAAATTTGGCGACCGAGGAGAGTATTTTCACACATTCTGAAAACACGTACAATTTTAAAATCGAATTCTATAAGGGTCGTCATCTCTTCTCCCAAATATTTTTGATTGGAACATTTTCTATTGCCAGTTAGACAAAACGATTGGATGCAAGTTCAAACACTTATATAATACTCTCCTTTGAATAATATATATAATCATATGACTACCGGCATTTAATTATTCCTATTTAATTTATCTGCTGCGAGAATTATTATATAGCTATGAGCGTTGTAATATCATCATCATTACTAGTATTTGTATCGATTGCAGTACGGATTTAGTGTTAGTTTTGTTTTATTTTATTATTGGTGGCCAACAAAATTATTCTAGATTAAACACTGATTTGCTGTACACCTTCTCCTTAAACACCATAGGCAATAATAAAATCAGACTAAAGTTCATCCTTTTAGAAACATCTTTTATTTGGTCAACAAAACTAACTAGTTCAATGCCGCAACGAAACGATGATACACGTACATGCAAACATCAGTTGCTTTCTTCTTACCATTTCATATTTGATTGATTGATTGATGTTTTCCGCCACACTCAACAATTTTTCAGTTATCTGGGGTACCTGGGAAGAGACCACCGACCTTCCGAAAGTAAACTTTCTCACTTACCGGCGCGAGGTGAGAGGCCGTGTGATTTTGAGAGCGATGCTCTAACCACTCCGCCACGGAGGCCCCGGGGTTTTATATTTGATGTTAGCAAATAATAGTAATAAAAAACAAAACATACAACCAAACAAAAAGAAACAAAAACAGCTAAATATATGCATATTTCGATTGTCTGCATAACGTAAAGTGTGTGTTTAAATAATCGCCATGCACTGTGCAGAATATATAAAAAGACAACTGTAGCAATGTATCATTCAAAGGTCATCTATAGTATTTTGAGCACAGGATTCCAAGATGAAATATCCCTTCTAAACTCTATCATCAAGTCAAAATGTATGCAATATTTCTATAAACCAGAAAATCACATGACTAACAATTGATGATATTCCATCTTCTTCTGGAAAAGTAAATTCAGTCTCAGCGATCCTTTATATTTTTCAATGAAACAAGAATAGATATTTACATTTTATGATACAAATATATAGTTAACTTTTTGGTAAAGCACAATAATTTCATCATAAGGTTATAATGAACAGATATATTCAATCGAACTCTTCATAACAAGTGAGAATAAATGAGTTCTATATAAAAGTTCCTTAATTCTGTTTTTGGAGAAATAATGTATTGACATGTTTGTGATTAAGTAGTATCGTGATATGTACATATAAAAAATATCGCTGCAAATGTTTTGTTCATGAATCCAGAAACATCACTATACATACATATGTACATACACACACATACATACACACACACACAGACATACATACACACACATACATACATATACAGACAGACACACACAGAGACATACATACACACACATACATACATACACAGACAGACATACATACATACATACACACACACTTACATACATACATACATATATATACATACACATATACATACATACATACACACACACACATACATACACACACATACATACATACATACATACATACACACACACATACATACATACACACACATACATACATACACAGACATACATACATACACACACACAGAGACATACATACACACACACAGAGACATACATACACACACATACATACACACACACACAGAGACATACATACACACACATACATACATACACAGACAGACATACATACATACATCCAGTGTCCATAAAAAACCCATGAAAAGATAAAAACACATACACATTCATACTTTTGGCTGCGAAAAGTTACTTTCAGTAATCAAATTATGAAAACTACGGGACGACACTCCACGTATAGTCTGTAATAGTCCGTAAAAAGATCACCGACAAAACTGCACTCAGTAAATGGACTAGATTTCCAGTAATTCTGAAAAATAATAAATGACTATCAATATCTTTTCATATATATATATATATATATATTCTGTACACAATATGTGACACACGCAGTGTGTGTATTTATCTACAGACACTGTACATTCTAGTTACCTATTTGATAAGGAGATCGGTTTCAAAATGTCCTCCCTTGCTCTTTGACGATTTTTTCTAACCATCTCATAGCACGATGGATCTGTAGCACATATAATAACATCATTATACTTTTTTTGTGAAATTCGATAGGCAATTTAGATAAGTATAAATCATGATTATCATAAAAATTCAATTTCACCCATGCAATATGATAATCGCCCCGGCGAAGTCATGTAGTGAATTTAACCCTCACCTTGGTATCTGTCCTTGAACTTTACCTTAATTATAGATTTCAAATAGACAGACAGACATGCAGACGAAAACCATCTGCCCCTGTCACATAAATATCCTCTTGATAATTAGTTTATTATAAACGGAGACCTCTTACATTTATAAGCCTCTGCTGAGTCATAGCTGGTCGGACACGGCGTTTCATGCTTTGTGCAATCTGCATCATAGTTGTCTTGTATCATTGCTCCTTGGAAGTTAAACTCGGCACAGAAACCTAATGATTATAAATCACTACATTTTTTTACATCCTAATTAAACTACTTTGTTTCACATGACACAAACCAGCTTCTGTAGATTTCAGGTATCCACGTAAAGATAGTAAATATTGATTTTTTAACATATCAAGTACATAAAAGAGAATCGTGGGAATTTGTTCATACCTAATATAGTGCGATTGGGAGCGCATACTTCTAACGTAGCATTCCTCCATGCATTGATAACACAGTGGTACTGAAATACAAAGTACTGAGCATTCTCTCCCATGGACTGTGAACACGACTGGGAAACAGATCCGCAATTCAATCTGGCTGCTGCTTTTTTCCAAGCTTCGGCGTCTGTTGGACATTTTTCAACAAACTTTACTGTAAGAACAGAGATTTCACACGTCGTAAATGACGAAACCTGTAAATTAATATAAAGTTGTCAATTTACTTTACAAATATAGCTCTTTATGATGCAGAACATTCCATATTTACATTCACTGAATCTTTTCTCTTTTATTTCTATTTTAATTGTCATTGCTTTCATCTAGGATAAGTCCCGTGGGGATCCGGGTTAGAATAGTTCCTAGTTTCACAGCAGATGACTAAATGGGGCGGTCCTTCTGATGAGACCGCAAAAACCGAGGTCCCGTGTCACAGCGGGTGTGGCACGATAAAGATCCATCCCTGCTCAAAGGCCGTAAGCGCCGAACATAGGCCTAAATTTTGCAGCCCTTCACCGGCAATGGTGACGTCTCCATATGAGTGAAAAATTCTCAAGAGGAACATTAATCAATATGCAATTAATTAATCAATGCATGTTTGTTGCAAACTAGTTCGATCCGGTTTTTTAGTACCATCGGTCTGTGTAATCATTACCAAATATGGAGCGTCATCAAGGTCAAAGGTGCATTAGCTTTTGAATCAGTTTTGCGTAACGAAAAGGTCAACCATATGAAATTTTAGTACTTGAATCTAGTTTATATTTTAAAACAATGCATAAAATTATGAACAAAAAAATGTCTTTCGTTGTTGTTCCATCGGGTGAAACAACAAAGAAATCATTTTATTATTTCATTGAATGCTGTTCGTATCGTCTAAATGGGTACATGTAAATCCAACCTTTTTTTGTCTTGAATGATTTGCCAAATGGGAATAAAGGGGGAAAAGCAAAGAATACCAATTCTACATTTGCAATACTCTTTAAATCCCCCAGTTAGTGTATTATGTGTAGAATTGATAATGCATAATGGAGACGACGACGCAATTTGAATGTTACGGTACATGTATGATAATCATCAGGGGCCCGTTTTACAAAACAACTTACGACTAATTCGCAAGTCGTAAATTTTATTATACAGTTATTACTTTAAATGAATGAATTGAAACTTTTCTGACGCTAAATTCTTAATATTTTCTTTTAAAAATATCTTGCATTCGGAGTGAAATATTTTCAATAACGTTGAAAATTCCATTATGTAAAATTTGTCGTAAGTCGAAAGTTCTTTTGTAAAACGCGCCCCTGGGCATCGGTAATAAACTTAAATTTTGTAAATCATAAAATTTCAGAAGATCGGTTTGTGCGTTGTAAAAAAAAATTATGATAGAGACATGCAAAACGTCTAACTTGTACATGAATGTACTTTAAAAACCGCTTTCGATGTTCAGTCCTCCCCTATTAATCCCTCCATGCCCGAAATACCACGTACACTAGATACATGTAGTACTTGTTCGCGATTAAAACTACAGATTTCAGATTAGATGTTTAATATTTCGCAACAGAAAATGATATTTCATTGTTTTCCATAATTTTAAAGCATATCTTCACTGTTATCCATTGACAAATAAAATAGATTTTTCGTACAAACCTTTCCCCAATGAACTACATGTAGGATCGATGCAGTAAGGAAACACAGTGTGCATCTGTAATTCATGTTATATTCCGATACCACTCCTACAATACATTGTGTAGAATTACTTGTTTGTACGTAGAGAAATAAGAAATTACGAAGGTCCGTGAATTTGATAAAATATTTTACAAAACACGATATTCAATAAATACAGGATATGCTCTGTATCAGGTTTGGAACAAGAAAAAGGAGATTTGTATTGTAAGATAGATACATGTACATGTATTTCAACATATGAAATGTATTAACAAAATTCATCGCAAATATCTGAAATTTCATCATTCAGTCTACCCTTATAATATCAAAAGTCTAAGTAGGCCGACTGGCGAAACATTTTAACCCCTACATTAGAATTATTTCACGCAGATGATATTAATAAATTATACAGAAAGTTGACATAATTACTACCTACCTTGGGATTTTTTCTGATTACTGTATGGTTCTGAGAATAAAATTACTAACGAGAATGAAAATTTCTACAAAGTTTTCTTTGTCTAAAGATAGACAGAAAAATTTTTAACTGGCTATAAATAGCGGCAGGTGTTTTCAAACATTTCGCAAGGCTGCCATACAGGTACATATTCAGTAGCAATCTCTACTCAGAGTTATCGTTCCCGCTACGCTCCACTAATACCTCTGTCAACGTCTAAAAAGCATATCAAAATGTATTAAAACTAACGTAGCATATCAAACTGTAATGATGATATCTAAGCAAATCAAACACTTGTCTGAATTTTTTTTTAAGTTATTTTATCTGGCGGCCGCGACTTAATTTTTATATGGCGGCTGCCAATTGCAAAAACAATGTAATTCGTATCACTGAGTGATTATTTTGGAAATATTTAGAATAGTACGCAAACACACAGCATCGTTTTTCAAAGTGTATAGGGACAATCGGAGGAGCATTGTCTTCTAAAATTGCTGACAAGCAGAAAAGGAGCCTTAAATGTCTCTTTTGTCCAAACTTCGTACTCCTAAATTGGAGGGAGGGGGCTCCGTTCATCCTTCAATTGATCATTTCATTCATTATTACATTTTTACCAGTCATTACTACCACCCAAAGAGTGGGGTGGGGGCCAATCCGCCAATTAATCTTATTTCAAATGTGAATATAATTTAGTTTGCATGTGAAAATAACAGAAATTGAACGTTGTCCAAAAAAAAAAAAAAAAAAAAATAAAAATGGAGGGTCAGCCCCGTGGTTCTACGTATTTAACAGTACAATCGAAAAACAATAATTTAATGATCTTACTTGTAGATATATATATATATATATATATATATATATATATATATATATATATATATATATATATATATATATACCCCTTTCATTTTGAGAGAGAAAGATAGAGAATGAGAGAGGAGTTAAATAACTGGTGACAGCCATATAAATAATTTAAATTGAGTGGCGGCCGCCATATAAATTAAGTGACGGCCGCCACATAAATTAAGTGGCGGCCGCCAGATAAATAAATATTAATTCTATACCCTGGCACCTATCGGCTTCCGTAGTTTTGTACTTATTCACAAACGTACACAAATATTGTTTTCCTTAATCAGTGTTTGTACATGTACTTATAGAGAAAACTATTTTAGTTTATGTTTCATACCTTGAAAATAAGATTTTTGCGCGTACCAAATTACTTGGCACACCCCTAGTCCAAGCTTCATGGTTGGGTAACCTTGCCATTGTATTTATAATTATTAAGGTAGCCCACTACACTAAAGCTTATACTCTGTATGACACCACGTTATAAGATGGCAATTTAAATGTTTTGTGAAATTATTTGTATCGATCGACTGATTTGTCTATCATCGTAGCTCAGTGGTTAAAGCATTGGGCTGGTGAACCGCAGATCTCGAGCTCAAATATTTTGTTGATATGTATTGAAATGTTTTTTGTTGTTTTGTTTTTTTGAAAATCATGTTTTTATCCAAATTTGTATATTTTTTGCCTTTTTGGCATATATGCTTATTGTATATCATCATATCTTTTTTAATTAGATCAATTCGTACTAATTTGAGAAACTATTTCTGGGTGTAGTGAGCCATCTTATTTAAATCAATAATTATCAATGATTGGTAACAATCAATGAAGGGCGTAGCGCTTTCTGAATATGATGTGTCAGTTACCAGACTTCGTATGGAGCATTGAATATTAAAACTAAAACACAAAAATTTGGGTGGCTGGGCGACCAACAAAAACAAGAGATCAGACATGCTAAGCGATATAACTCTATTTAAGATATACTCTCTCTCTCTCTCTCTCTCTCTCTCTCTCTCTCTCTCTCTCTCTCTCTCTCTCTCTCTCAGGTTTCTGTTATGCGGCCCCGTCACTAACATTTCATCAAAATAGTATAAGATGTGTACTCACCCTCTTGTGTTTGGGATTCGGTCACCAGTAATCTATCATCTGACACAAATTAAATGGCATCATACCGTTATCTGCACCGCGGTGAAAATAATATTTGACGTTATTTTACGTAACGTCAACAACGTAAAGGGTGTGAAATAAAGGATATTTCATGTGTTTTATCTGTTGTACCGTCTTCCTGTTTTATCTGTTTACTTTCTTATTCTTGAATTGCATAATGGGAAAAATGGATAATGCTAAAAAGCGGTTGTAAACATTTTGTGAAATTTGTTTATTGTGTCATGAAATTAAAGGATTATCTCTGATAACAATAAATGAATGGAATGGTGTCCTATACAGACAAAAATCAGTATTAAACACAGTTTAGAAAAGGCTGAAAATAATCTGCACCGCGGTGCAAATAACGGGAGTATATATAGAGAGGCGACATTCGTTATAACAAGCTAAATAAGCGTCTGAAAGGGAAGTATACCCGGGAAAAGGGGTTTCTTTGGGGGAGAGATATTAGAAAATGCGTTTTAAAATGTTTTGGGGGATCATTTCAAATAAGACATTTTAAAAGGCTGAAACTAATCTGCACCGAGGTGCAAATTATAGGAGTATATATAGAGATACGACACTCATTTTACCAAGCTAAAATTAAAAAAAAAAACGCGTTTGAAAGGGAAATATTCCCGGGAAAAGGGTTTTCTTAGTGGGAAAGATATTAAAATTTGTGTAGAATTGCATGCATTTCAATGACTGTCTGTTCAAGGATATATAGCATTTCTTGTAGAATACATAAATGAATAGGTTCTTTGGTTGTTTATTCCGGCGTGCAAGATACAGGAAAACAGATCACTGAAGAAGGGAGTAAGCTGCAAACAAATCACTATATTTATTTTTCAAGAACATACAAATGGTTGTTTATTCCGTAAGATACAGCAAAACAGATAACTAAATAAGCTGCAAATGAATTAATATCTTCATTTTTCAAGGAACTACGAATGATTTTTTATTTCGAAAGATAGAGGAAAACAGATCACTGAAAACGGAATAAGCTGCAAAAGAATTAATATATTTTTCAAGGAATTACGAATGGCTGTTTATCCGCACGGTTCTCTAAAAGATTACCTGCTCTATCCATTTAGTTTCAAGTTAGTATCAAAAGCACTAAAGAAAATGTTATTTAAGTGTTTTACAGATAAACACTATATAACAAGTTTGTCCCCACCCTGGCGTCAGAAGCCCTACCCCGGGATAATGAAATTTACAATTTTGGTAGAGACTTTCCTGCTCTACATCACTATGCATTTAGTTTTCCTTACATGTGTGTAGTTCTTGAGAAGAAGATTTTTAAAAATTGGTCAATTTTGGGCAGTTTTTGCCCTGCCCCTAAGAGCCCAGGGGTGCAGGAATCCTGAAATTTACAATTTATGTCCCCCCTTATTCCAAATATGTTTCATACCAAATTTGAAAAGAATTGGAATGATAGTTATTAAGAAGTTAAAATGTCTATTGTTCACACATTTAATAACAGACCATTTTTGCCCCACCCTGATACCAAAACCCCTACGCCTGGGACCATCAAATTTACAATTTTGGTAAAGGACTTCCTGTTCTTTCTGAATATCTTTCTTTTTTCAGTTTAGTATCAATAGCATTAAGTGTTTTACACATAAACATTATATAAGTTTGGCCCCGCCCTGGGGTTAGAACCCCTATCCCGGGATCATGAAATTTACAATTTTGGTAGAGGCCTTTCTGCTCTACATCACGATGCATTTAGTTTTTCTTACATGTGTGTGGTTTTTGAAAAGAGTTTTGAAAATTGGTTAATTTTGGGCAGTTTTTGCCCCACCCCTAGGGCCCAAGGGGTGCTGGAGTTCTGAAATTTACAATTCATGTCCCCCTTGTCCAAATGATGCTTCATACTAAATTTCAAAAGAATTGAACTGGTAGTTATTTAGAAGAAGTTAAAAATGTTCAATTGTTAACGCACGACTAACGACTGACGACGACGGACGAAAACCAATTGCAATAGGTCACCTAAAAAATACTGAAGGGCCATGATAAATTAAATAGAGACCACAAAGAGTTTTCATTTCTCGTGTGAAACATGTACTGCATATGTATATGTTGTTAAACTTTTCTCTCACCACTCGATTTGGTCCCTCGCTTCGCTCGGCACCAAATCTCTTGGTAATCGATAAAAGTTTCCCAACATATACATATGCCCATATTCACACCTGTGTCTTAGGTAAGCTAGATTTATGGAGCAAGCCTAGTTCAGGTAAACCGGGTTTAAATCCTATTTGAGCTGAGTTCACATAAAAATCACCTGTGTTTCACACTTAAAAAATCAATATATGCACCCAGTGGTGCATGGACCGAGTTGCATGAGATACATTGTAAAGTCAGGAATGATGTGGCATATTTATAACTGTGAATATTCGGATTTAAACTTTTAGAGTTATCATGCAGATCCAGATATTTCTAAAATTTTCAATCTTTTTTCAGGACTGTGATCTTGACCTTTTTCCTCAAAAATCAAAAGGGGGTCTTCCTAACCTGCTATCCAACAATATAACCAAGTTTCATTTGATTCAGTTTTAAACTTTTCGAGTTCCTGGCCAGAAACCATATTTGTCTGAAGTTTTCAATATATTTTCGGTCACTGTGACCTTGACCTTTTTTCTCCAAAATCAATAAGGGCCTTGCTTTGCTGGTATCCAACAATGTATCCAAGTTTCATTTGATTCAAATTAAAATGTCTTTTTTTAAACGAATGGCTGTTTATCCGCACGATTCTCTGAAAACGGAATAAGCTGTATTTCAATTGGGATGTTTTTTTAAGGAATTACAAACAGCTGTTTATTCCGTAAGGTACAGCTAGAAAGACAGATTACTGAAAACGGAATAAGCTGCAAATGAATGAATATATTTTTCTATCAATTACGAATGGGTGTTTATTCCGTAAGGAACAGGAAAAGAGATCAATTATAATCTGATGGGTAATATATATATATAAATATATATTTGAAATATATATATTTAAAAAAACAAAAACAAAAACCAAACATTGAAAGCATGGATAGAAACGAGTAGAAGTGACAATGCTGTTTCTTGTACCATGGATGTCGAGTCAAAACCTCAGTCCGTGTCCCCGAGTAATTATTGTGACAGAATACAATAAAGGTTTTTGATTTTAACTATATATTAAATTTTTAAAATAGTTATATAGACCCGAACCGAAACACCCGAACCCGAAGTAAAAAATTTAGAACCGACCCGAAATTTTTTAGCCCTACTAAACATGTTCAATAAATCAAGCATTATGCCCTCTTTAAAAAAGGTTATTGTTAAAAGCCAGTTTACATAGCTCCACCATATCATGTTACAGTAATATGAGAATATGCACAAGATGTCCATTTAGAAACAAATGCAGCCCAGAACGACTTGGATAGTGTAAAACAACGTCAATTTTAGAATACCGGTCACAAGATACGTCCCATACTCAATATAATAATTTCAACAGTAAAAATGTTTTTCTCCAGAAGAATAGGTTGATTGATGAGGTTTTAAGTCTTTTTGGCAATATTTCAACCATTTTACGGCAGTAAACTAATTGAAATATGTTTGGTTTGTGAGTGTTATGGCTCCCAGTGAGCCTGCTCTTTTTTCAATATCAGAGAACCGATATTTTGCGTGCCAAAGGAGATTGTGATCCTTGTCCCACCCTTTAGCGTCCCATCCGACGGACATAAAAGTTTGAAATATATAAACAGGTAACCAAATCCTTTCGGGTATTGTTTAGAGGAAGGCATGTGGTCACCGTTGCAATTTTTGAATTTGTTCTTTTAAAACTACATGAGAAGAAAACATCTCTTTCTATGGCCTTCAACTCGACATTTAGATATATCGACGTTTCATTTGTTAACAATAATCATTTTTAATCAAATCTCGATTCGATATATCCCAATTACAGGGCGTCAAGTGAATTTTAGTCCAAAGAATATAGGACATACCCAGAAATATAGCACCCTTTTCTCAGAAATATTTAGGACAAGAAAATCAAAGATCTTCTGGACTTTTAAGCTGTCTCCACTCACTACTCTCTCCTCTCCTTTTATTTACAAGTTAACAGGAATTACTACTTTTATTGTTTCAATGAAATAATGTCAACAAGAGGTACTGTGAGCAATGCTCACTAAGAATACCTCCCGTTTACCCCAATCTTCCAAAGGGTGTTGGTAATAGGTATAAACTACCTCTTTTCTGAGTGTAAAAAACAAATGGCATGACAAACCGAACCATATTGCTACTTCGATGTCCAGTGCGCGTGACCTTTGACCCCAAAATCGATAGTGAACATCTTCATCCCATGGGTAGTCCATATATATGATATGGTGACTGTAGGTGGAAAGGATAACGCTTTAGAGCCCGGAAACCATATTGCTACTTCGATGTCCAGTGTGCTTGACCTTTGACCCAAAAATCGATAGGGAACATCTTCATCCCATGGGTAGTCCATAGGTATGATATGGTGACTGTAGGTGGAAAGGATAACGCTTTAGAGCCCGGAAACCATATTGCTACTTCGATGTCCAGTGCGCGTGACCTTTGACCTTTTGACCCCAAAATCGATAGGGAACATCTTCATCCCATGGGTAGTCCATATGTATGATATGGTGACTGTAGGTGGAAAGGATAACGCTTTAGAGCCCGGAAACCATATTGCTACTTCGATGTCCAGTGTGCTTGACCTTTGGACCTCAAAATCGATAGGGAACATCTTCATCCCATGGGTAGTCCATATATATTATATGGTGACGGTAGGTGGAAAGGATAATGCTTTAGAGCCCGGAAACCATTGTGTCTACAGACGGACGGACGGACAGACAGACGGACAACCCGATTCCAGTATACCCCCCACAACTTGTTGCGGGGGGTATAATCAACAAAATGACGCATTTGGCAAGCGAACATAAAATGCTTAAATCAGTAAGTGATTAAGATGGCTAAGGCACTAGGTACTGTTCTTTATGTGTCCATTCATATGCCATAACACATATTTTAATCATAGTACTGTTGAGATAATTATCATTGAAATAGAAATAAAACTACACTGGTCTACTGTAACGTTATATATTTGAGTACATATTCAACTGAGTAAGATGCTTATGTTGCAACCATGAATAAGGTTAAATATTGCTGAATCAAACACACTTCTGCTTCTTGGAATGAGATGACTCTTGAGTCATTGCTTTTTTCTCTCTTTTAAAAAAAAAAAAGAAGAATCTGTATCTTTTTCTGTGCTATGCTTTTTGTCTTTTTCTTTTGAACTACCTTTAGCATCTTTTTTGTACTTGAAGATGATGATTTGCTACCAGACTTATCCAAGTTTTTCTCCAATAGTCTCCTCTTTTCTTTTTCAACCTGCTTCTGACTTTCTCTTACTTTATTAACTTCCTGTCTTAAGTTTTCTATCTTTGATGAAGTTGTTGCTATCATTTGGGCAACCCCAGCACCTTACAAATCACCTGTCTCAATAGCCTTATTCAACTTTGCACTGTCTTCTTTCGTCAAACCCTCAGAAATAAGGACCTTTCCCTATAGTTCTGATTCTTTCTTTAGAAGCTCCTTTTCTTTGTCAAGCACAAGTGTTGACCTTGTGACTTCTTCCTCCTTTTCTCTGTCTTGTCTTTTCTTGACAGCTTTAGCTTTTTCTTGTTTTTTCAACTGCATTTCTTTTTCTTCTTTCTCCTGATCTAGCCTTTGCCTGTAAGTGCTGTATGCCATTTTGGCACTCCTGAGAATCTCCCTAGTTAGATGAACTTTGTGGGGTTGGAACTTCATAGTATCTTTGACTGTTCTGATTGCACATCTTGTTCTTTCACCAATTGCTTTGTTGGTCTATCTTCTGTAACAACATTTGTATTTACAGACAAACTTCTTTCCACATCAGCATTCCTATGCGGTAGAACCAGTGCAATTTTCACAAGGCCAGGGAGACATTTATTCTTTATCTTGCCATCATCCACCTTCATGGATAAGATGGATCTCCAGTAGTGATCTATTCTTTCATACTCTTCTGGTAAGCCATCTTCTGTCTGGTAGACTTCCCATTCCTATGATTTCAATACTTTACACGACCATTCCCCATCAATTAAAGACTAGACTTTTTGACATCATAGACAGTTGCTTCTTCAACAAAAATGGAAAGCGGAAATATTCATATCTAGTGATCAGTCTTCCAAAAATTACTTTGTTAAACACCACTGATTCCACGCACAAGTACTCTGAAGTTGAAATAAAAAAATACGCTAGAGTTCCTCATTGACAATATCATCGTGGTCTTTGGTGAGTAGGTCTTCCATCAGTCTGTTGGAATTCACATGGGCACGAATTGTGTTCCTTTGTTAGCTGACCTGTTTCTATATTCATAGGAAGCAGAATTTATTCAAACCGTTCTACATGAAAAGAAAAAAATCTTTTGCTGTGGCCTTCAATTCGACATTTAGATATATGAACGACGTTTTGTCTATTAATAATAACAACTTTCATTCATATATCGATTCGATATATCCCTGTGAAGTCGAAATAAAAGACACCAGAGTCGCCCACTCCTGCTTCATACTTAGATATTTTATTGAAAGTAGACATTAATGGCAAACTGACAACTCAACTGTATGACAAACGGGATAATT
This sequence comes from Ostrea edulis, assembly GCF_947568905.1. Taxonomy (NCBI): domain Eukaryota; kingdom Metazoa; phylum Mollusca; class Bivalvia; order Ostreida; family Ostreidae; genus Ostrea; species Ostrea edulis. Next base: position 47,613,043 of record NC_079166.1, on the reverse strand, counting down.
TCAGCTTCTCCATCGTCAACTTCCCATATTTATGTAGCAATATTCCATTATCACCTGCACATGTGTTTATGTCTCTCAACTGATTCGAAACGCAAAAGCATGTTCTGTGTATGGTCAGTTTTTAAATCGAGGCAAGCTACTGACAAATGAGTTGATGGTACAGGGGTTTCAACAATCTCGTTTATTTCGCAAATTCTATGGTCGTTATAATGATCTAGTTCGTCAATACAACCTATCATTTGGGTCAAATGCTGTCTGACATGTTTCATACCGATTGTTAGGTCGTTCTTGGCACACTGATTTTTACTACGGATAACTCCGTTTACCTGATCAGGATATACATGTAGGGCTCACGGCAGGTGTGACCTGTCGACAGGGGATGCGTACTCCTCCTAGGTACCTGATCCCATTTCTGGTGTGTCCAGAGGTCCATGTTTGCCCAACTATCTATTTTGCATTGCTTATAGGAGTTGTGAGATTGATCACTGTTCGTTATCTTCACCTTTCATTCATCAACCAGGTGTACAATCATTGCTTCATCATAATGTAGCTGTCTAGCTAGTATCTCATCATCTGAAACTGAACTTTGGTCAAATCTTCTGACAGGATTTAAATAAGACAGGGACTTCAGTACCACGTTGTTAAATGGTAGCCTGTTGATCAGGTATTGTGCAATTGCACAGTAGAAGGATCTGATACCTAAAATGTCCTTGTGCTGATGTTCACTTTTCATTTTATAGTGTCTGTCTTTCTCCTCCCAATACAAAGTCCTCATCATTCAGTTGGTTATTGACACCGATGTCTAGATTTTTCAACTTGTCTGAGAGATAGTTGTTCACGATATCACCCTTCATGAACCTCCTTATAATAGTATAAACAAGATATTTCATTCTATATACAGTACATGGATCACTGGCCGATGAGTCTGAAAGTCTTAGAAACCCTTCAAACAAAGGAATTACAGACAACAGGAAACACTTCCCTTATCAATTTGAAGTTGATACTTTTGGGAGTTTTCTTAGTGTCTTTCTCAAGCTGTGATACATAAGCCTTGATTCCATCCCATTGATCAACAATTCTTTGCAGTGCTGGTCCTATACTTAGCTAGCGCACTTGGGAATGCTTAATGCAAAGTTCTTCTGGCAGACAAGTTCCACTTTTAGCTCTTTGTAATCCTGTGTTCTTCCAGGTGGCACCTTGAACAATCCAAAAAGGGCTATAGCAAGATCTTCGATTTCTTGTTCATACTTTTCAAGACCTTTTTTGTTAAATACGTTATGCATAGTATGCAAATTGCAAGTGTCTATATTAGCAAGACCATTCCACTCTGGACATTCCTCCTTACTGTAATTTGAAAGTTCCCTGAATATTGTCTTATTGACATTAGATCCATCACGTCCTAGAGATCCCTCATAGCTTCAAATATTTTAAGGCTACGGTTTCCCCCTGCAAGGGTAAAAAACAAGGATTTATAATATATGTAGCATACTTCATCCTGTGTAGGAGTCCAATATCTTATCAGAAGATCCATTTGGGTTTTTTTAATACCTGGGCCTGTGTTGGTTCATCATAGTGAAGTGAATATCTTGAGTTGGAATTTTTCACATCATACAATAAGGCCTTGGTAAATGCTAGTCCCAGTCCATCAGATAACATATAGGAAAGTTTTGTCCTGCTCATACTGAAAGCCTCTGCAACTGGGCAGTGGAACATTTCTTTAAATGTGTCTGATATACCATCATTAGCCCGAAAAAAGATAATGGATGTGGCACATTTCATTCCCCAAATTATTTCCACACGTAATACATCTTCATTAGGTAAAGCAAAACTAAGTTTTGCTAACTCAACAGGAGTACCTGAACGTCCTGCCTCCTGACTTGACCTTTCTCTCTCTGCTGTGTTGGAAGATATACTAGACTGTACTTGTTAGTTCAGTCTGTTTTGATGAAAGAATAGACTCACTTAATTTCTGGTGTTGTGACCCCTTTGTATATTGAAGTATTTGATTAATACCACTATTGTCCCATTTGATTTCTGTATGACAAATGGTACACCTAGCACTATGATCCTTTAACACACCACGAATGTACCTGTGTCCATTTGAATCTTAGTTAGCCAGCGTTCCTGAAACTTTGTTTTATCCTTAACATTTTCACATTAAGTCTTATTAAAACACAACCTGAAACAAAACACTTGTTAGAACTGTTTGATTTCCCGCAAGGAAGAAAACAAATTCAGCAGGTACATGTAAAGCTGGAATAGCTGGGCAGGGCAGGGTCGCCACATCTCAAAGAAAGGTGAATTTTGAAGTAAATGTTGTATAGTTATAAATAGATGACAAAAACTGTTTGTAATATACAGTACTGGTTTTACTTCAGAATCCAATATTTCTTGCTTACCCTAAAATATAGGAATTTATAGGAATTTCACAGTATTATGAAATATGTATTTTTGTGGAAATATAGGAATAACGTTTGTAATATTTGATTTTGAAAGGAGTTTTGAATCCATGAAGTCTGGATAGGAAAAGCAGTCAATGAATTTTATTTAGTATGCACATGTATATGGATTAAATCTTCCTTGTTTGCCTCAATAACATTAAACTGGAGGAACATTATTAATTTCCTCCATTCAATTCGCCATTTGACGATGGAATTATAATCATGAAGATTATATTTCTTTTCTCAACTTTGTTGAATCTTTGTCTGCAGGTGGATGTTAGAAACGCGCCTCTTTGCGAAGGAAGGTATTCAACTAAGAGTCTGCTTTTTCTGTGTTAACTTTTTGTTGTATACTTCGTACTTTCATTTTCAAAATGTTAATTCCGAAATATTATATTGTAGATCAAGTACTTGCTGCCCCGGTTATGTGAAGGATGGCGTAACTGGTGCATGTGTCGGTAATCAGTCTACATTTTTCATAAACACGTTTGTTTTCATTAAATCTGAAAATTTCAGGTGGGATTTTTTCAAAAATAGTTTCAACAAATATGAAAGTTTATTCAATCCCTAAATAAATATGTACAATGTCATATGCAACCAATTATAACATTCACATTTTCAAACTAATATATTGAAATTATATTAGTTATAATAAAGTTTAAGTTTATTCCGATGCTGGCCGTCTCAAAGTAAACCGGGGTAACATTTTCAACAGACACCCGCTTTCCCCGTCTCCACTGTACTTAAATGTTAGTTTATGAGAATAAACATTGTCATGTCCGTGGGCAAACCTTTTCGCTATTCATGTTATCTATTCCATATAATATGACACTTTTCATCTCACCTTACAGTGAAGATATTCATGTGGGAAACCCCAAATTAGTATGTCGATTTTGCTTTGATTTTTTTCCCAAATTTTCGCAATCTCTCACCAGAGGGCGTATTACGCTGCGCTACAACACCTCTGTCAACGTCTAAATGTCAAGATTCTTGGCAAAACTTATTTCTACCTATTGCATTATAAAGTATGATTTTACAAATTTTAGTGATAAGCATAAAATCTTACAGTATGTTCACAAAAACAACGAATTCCATGATTATTCTAGTATTATTGGACGAATGAATGAATGAATATTTATATATAAAACCTTTTAATTCGCTCAGGTGTCTCATATTTACCATGTTATGTGTTTATAAAATTCAGACAAGTGTTTGATTTGCTTAGATATGATCATTACAGTTTGATATGCTAAGTTAGTGTTAGTATGTTTTGATATGATTTTTAGACGTTGACAGAGGTATTAGTGGAGCATAGTGGGAACGATAACTCTGGGAAGAGATTGAGATTTTCGAAGCTCCTCTCGACATTCTTTTCGTGTTTTTCATCTGTGTTTTCTAGATAACCATGCTTCAAAGAAAATCTTGTAGATTTTGTGCATAAGCTCATAATTTGATATATCGATCATAATTATGATATTTGTATATTGTTGTAAATGAATGAACAAAAATAGTGGGTATTCTTTTTTTTCAAATAAGAAAAACAAAACCAATCAAACAAAAACAGAACAATATATTTCTCCCATTCAAAGTGTCTGGTATATTTATAATTTAACCTTGTAGATACGTGTTAGGGTCAAAATTTATAATGCAGTTTATCTTAACTTTATCTCATTTATGGGCGTTCCAACTTTCAAGTCTTTAAAATGACCAAAGGTTCTAGAGTTATGGCTAGGTTGTATTTTGCTTAATCAACTTGACCTCGTATGAAGGAATGGGCCAAAAAAGTTAAAGAGTTTGGTTCAGTGCATCTTGTCTTAATGTCCTCTTTCAATGTTTCAAGATAGAAGGTCTAACATCAAACGGTTCTCAATTATTGGTGCTGCGCAGCCCTTATCACTACCACTTCTTAAAGTTTTAATGTGAAAGGGTTCCCCAGGTATGGCCTGGATAAATTTGGTTGAAGAAGAGTAAAAAGAATAACAAGAGTACAACGGTACATAATACGCCCGTGAAAAGCTTTCTTACACCATGATTTGTAGAACTTAACTTCAAGTAGTATCAGCAATCGTTAGAGTGTGATTCTTTGCATCATAAAAACCAGACAAATCATGTACTCTCTATGTAATATTTTCACTTAGAATAAGATATATGTGTACCAAGTTTGACGGTCCTAGTCCCAACAGCTCTGTCTGTATACTGCCTACAAGATTTTCCTACTGTGACCTTTAAAAACAAAAGGCTTACTACACTTGGCAAGTGTACCAAGTTTGACTGTCCTAACCCTGATAGTTCAGTCTGTATTCTGTCTACAAGGCTTACTTTACTTATTAACTGATACTACAACCTTGACATATACTAAGCATCTTCCTCTCACCATGGTGATCAAATGTACCAAGTTGCAATATCCTGGAGCTTATGTTATGGTCGATCTGTATCCTGCCTACAATGTTTTCCTACTAAGTGATACTGTGACCCTGACTGTTGACCTTGGAAACAATAGGCATCTTCCTCTCATGTCTCGTGAGGATCTGGTTTAGAATAGGTCCTCAGTACCCCTTGTTTGTCGTAAGAGGCGACTAAATGGGACGGTCTTGGAAAACAATCTTGATCTTGAAAAACAATGGGCATCTTCCTCTCATCATGGTGATCAAACATATGTATCCTGCCCAAAAGGTTTGGGAAGACGACGTCATACCATAATACGTCCCGTATTCGACGGGCGTATAATAACAAGAAGAAAACTGACAAAAACCATAAAATATAATTTCGAATTGAAAGAAATATATAATGGAAATGGTTTTCTGTGCTTAGGAAAAAGTTTTCTGTGGAGGGATTGGTGAATTGTTCAACTTTTGTATGTTAGAAATCGTTCCGGGGAAGATTTCATTGTGGAATCATCGGGGGACATAATGGGGAAAACTTCGGTTGGGGAAGAATTTCCTAGCGTGGGTTTATCAATAATTTGACATGTTCAAATACGTTACATTTGCAATGTTTATGCCATTGATGTATTTACCAATTGTAATGATAACTGTTTGCTCATGAATGCGATACAGTTGTAAACAATTAAACAATAAAATGTTTTCTTCGTTGTTTCATCGGGTGATGAAGGACCCCATATTTGGTTTTGATTTTGCAGACAGGTGATACTAGAAAACCGGATCGAACTAGTTTGCAACAATGTCAATTTTCACGAACTGCAACGCTTTACGCCAGCATACTTTTCATAAAGCGCTAATGCGCCTCACAAGTACAGGTATCATGGCGTGAACGTCGTGTTCCATGTCCTCGTGTATTTTCAAAATTGAAACTTTAAGACAAACAACCTAAAAACGTTAAGACATTGTACTTTTTCAGAATGTCCTCGAGGAAACTTTGGTCCTGCTTGTAAGCGGGTATGCCCTTATCCTCAGTTTGGAAGATTGTGCCAAAACAGGTGCCTTTGTGAACAGCACAGATGTAACCACATTGAAGGATGTACGAAAGAAAAACTTACAGGTAAAGAGAGAGAGAGAGAGAGAGAGAGAGAGAGAGAGAGAGAGAGAGAGAGGGGTGGGGGGGTGGGGGGGGTGAGGGTGATGAAACTTGTAAAGTGAGGACGATTCGTAACCATTTGACGGAAGTTGAGAGGACAGAAGTGCACTATGAGGAAATAAATTCTGTCCTTACAGTTACACGTATGTTTCCATAAGCATGACCCACAAACTGTGAGTGGGGACATGTCCTTACTGATATGTTCTCTCTCAAAACCATTAGATAAATAGAGGATATCTATATTGCGTGTTTTTATATTTGGTTTATCCAACTCGTTGATATGGTGTATTTATTCTCGCGAATAAATACACCAAATCAACGAGTTGGATAAACCAAATATCAAAATACGCAATTATAGATGTTCTATTTATCGCTTGCGTTTTCTTTTCACTTAATTTTGAGATGATCCCCAGTATGGTAAAAACAGCTGATTGAATATTTGTTTTGAATCCGTGGCTTAATCTGTCTTCCTTACGCGGAAAAAAATAGTGCGCTAATAATCCATTGACGGTACAAAAGGGCATTTTTATAAAAAAAAAACCCCATTATGGATGAAAATATTGTTTTAGAAGGGATTATAGTTTATAATTAAGGTAGCTCCATCCTCATGTGACTTATCAATATTAATGGTTAAAAGTGGAAACACTGTATTGATTTCCACTCAATATAGTTTAATATAATTAATAACCAAAGAAAATATATATGTTGCCATCTTTTTAAAGATGTCAGACATACAAAAACAGAAGTATACATCAACATCAGAAAATCACATATTTTCGTTAAACAGAATAATAAACATAGATAAAAACTTGTTGAAATGACAAAATTTAAATATCAACAGTTTTAAAAAAACTGATTAATTCATAAATATGTATAGATTAATTGCGGATACTAGGTAAACCAATGTATAATAGACATCAAGTAGAGGAAATTCCAGCATAGGAGTTATTGCCCTTGACAAAATTATTTTAATCATAAATAATTGATTATCTATGAAAAATGTAAACTTTTTCAGTATAAATAGTTTACCAGATTTTTTATTATATCTAGTGAATAAAATTCCTCAGAAAGATATATTTCTAACATGCGCAAAGTTTAATTTATTAAGATTTTTGCAAAACCTATGACGTCACATGAGGATCGATCAACCTTAATAATGGTTTTGCCATTCCAACAAAGTAACAACTATTGACCGAGTATTCATTTTTTGACGTAGGCCTGGCCTTCTGATAAAAGTTTGATGTCGTTTTGAAATAAACATCAATGAAAGTAATATTTTAATGCAGCGTTATTAGAATATTCAACAGTTTACAATGAAAAGTAGAAGTGTTTGTGCATTTCGATTTTATATTACGTAGTTTCTTTGGATCTGAGGGCGAGAGGAAATTCTGAGGCACTTCATATAGGCACCCCCCCCCCCCCAAAGAGACTGTGCTTGAGAATACTTGGTACCGCAGCATGTCGAGGTACTTTCGATTATGCTTGTCCAGTGGACGGTCGATTCCTTGCCGATGATAAAAGTGTGCACATATTTTTGTTTTCTGATCGTAATTTTTGAGTAGTTATTGACCGAGTTGGCATTTTTATGGCCGGTAACTTGCATTATATGTCAGTGGGGACAACATCATTTTAATATTGCTATAAAATAAATACAGAATAACAAGTTTTACGCTTTATTTCATGCACCGATGTGCATAAACACAGAAAATATGTCATCCAAGCGGGGACAGTGTCAAAAGTAGTTCGGACCGGAAGTGCTTTATCAAACGGGCGTGTGATAAAGCTAATGCTTTATCTCACTTTCAATATACACCACACGTACGAAATAAACTTTTATAGGTGTTCCTTCAGCAATACCAACCGGTATCTGGCAGGTCGTGAGTTCGAGCCCGACTTGTGCCATGGGCGAGTCAAATCGAAGATGTTAAAATAGGTATTGATTGCTCCTTCGCGAAACAGTCGGCATTTAGAAGCGAGAATCACGGGTCTTTCGGATATGACCTTAAGGTAGTCACTGTATGATGAACAATTTTGAAAGATTTAAATGGAAATAAATGTTTATTGTTAAATAATCGTGAAAGTGAAGATGAACTTCACTTGACTAGTATATAATTAAAGCTGACCTTTCTGCACGTGAAATTTTTTTTGAAGAGTTATATAACCTTTTTAGAAATAAGAAAAATCTAATTTTCTAAAAATGTGTGTGGTAAATGATGAATAAAAAGTGTGTGACTTTTTACCAAGAGATCTGTATGAAAGTATAATTTCCTTTATTAAAATATTTCAATAAAACATGCTCTTCCCATAGACTTCAATGTAAAATTCTAGGTGAACTAAATCAAGCAGTAATCAAAATGTTAAAAATTCCTATGGTGGATTATCTTTTTTATTTGATAAACCCTTCAAAATTATGATTAGAAAAATTCCACCATCCATTTACTAGCCTAGATATGAAATATGGTCGTTAAACACTGAATACCTTAAATACGGAGGTCCCGTGTCGCGACAGGCGTTGGCGCGATAAAGAACCCTCACGACCCTGAGTGCAAAGCACACGTCAAAATTTGTGGTATTTCACCTGCACCAGGTGACGTCTCAATATGAGTGATGAATTCTCGACGAGACGTTAAACTAATCAATCAATCAATATATCTATACCTAACATAGTCTTTTTTGCCTTTACAATAACATGTGTTTACTGCTCGTTATCTTCATATTTTCTTTTATACCTGAAACATAACGACATATATTTACAACACACATTCACTTTATAGTTCAATTCTTATCATGCTAATGTTGTGTAGTTGTCCTAAATTTACATCATTCTGCATTTCAAAACCGTATAACATAGCTATCAAACAGCCCGAAAATGAAATATTTTGCATAATCATTATATTATGAGATTGCTTTGAATTTCAGATATGTTTTCTTAGGTTCAGTTTTAAATTGATCTATTAAAGCATTTTGTAAAAGATTCAAATCATGAATTAGTTAAACTTGATAGATTAGATAGTTGAAGTTGAAGACTTTTTGTGCATTTGAGGTAGTTACGGACAGATAATAAGTGTTCTTGTCATTGTACTGTCTCACGTATCACCCGGGTGATTGATTGAATTTTGTTTAACGTCCCTCTCGAGAATCTTTCACTCATATGAAGATGTCACCATTGCCGGTGAAGGGCTGCAAATTGTAGGCCTATGCTTGCGGCTTTGAGCAAGAGGGATCTTTATCGTGTAACTTCTGCTGTGACAAGGGTCCTCCGATTTTGCAGTCTCATCCGAAGGACCGCCACACCAAGACCAGTGAATACGAAATTGTTCTTCATGGAACGACACTTCAAATCCAACACTGCGTTTTTTAAACTCTTTTGACTTATCGGACTCGTTGCTCACCTCAGTTTGTTGTCCCACTCCCTGACTAAGTCCAACTTTCAAATCGTCACGAACTTTTTCATGTGCGTGTTGTTGTCCTTGTTTGGAATGTTTAAGCTGTGTGATGTCCAAGTCTAGTCATTACATTTTCTGTCAAACTCATCAACCTTTTTGCACATAAACTCAAAACTGTATAGGAAATCTGACGTTTTCTCTTCAAACATTTTGATCCGCCTCTCCATATGCGAAACGCTTCCGTCTAATCTGTTAATAGTTCCCATAATACTATCCAATGCGTTCAACGTTTTCCCAATGTAGCCAAGTATGTTAACTACATTTGCCATAGATTTATCATTAGTCATTGAAGTTAGAAAAAAATTGTCAGTATTATTGTCACTGTTATCACTGAAATGGGGAGCATTTTCATACAATACATTCTTCGCTTCACTAAACACCTGGCTAGGGGAAGGCGGTTCTGTACTTTCCATGCTCTTCCTCCTCCCCCTTTTTGCAGTTTTTTGTTTTGTCTTTTACCATCGCCTACAATCCATTATTATATACTTTCAATTTCATCTCCTCTTTTTTCTTTAAAAGCTTGCGGGCATATATCACACGATATATGCCCGGAAACATTCTGGCCCGCAAACATTATGTCACAATCAATACACAAGCAAATTACTACACCGTTATTTTTCAAATTTTTCATCTTTTACTCAGTTAAACCTATAAAGAAATTGATAAAAATAAATTATTATTAGTTTCTAAATGAAATTGAAAGTATATCTCCATAATTATTCTAATGATTGAGATTTGATAGTGAATTTGTCAAAAACCAAGGTTGTTATTTTTAGAAATAGTAGAAAAACTAGAGCAAAGCTCGTTGCAAAGCAATGAGAGGTCTGTGACATAAAAACTTTGAACTTGACCATATGTCCTTGGGTCAGGTCCTAATGCAGCCTCAGTTAACATGAAAATCTGTTGTAAGTATGAAATCTAAATGTTTCTTCATTACTTGATATGGCCAGGACAGGGTTTGTATTTTCTAAAAAGTGAACTTAACAATGTGACCATGGGTCAAGGCCAAGACATATTCTTTGATCATATGGAAACTTTTTATCATTATTAATTAAAAAAAATTGCCATTAGTAAGATATATTAAGACTCTAATCAATTTTTAATTTTTAGACCTTTAGAAATGGTGTAAATGACCTTACATCAAGAATATTGTGTGTGTGTGTGTGTACTTGTCAATTTTTTTTGGAGGTCCACCTACCCCGAACTTTGATAAGAAACAATTACCGGCCTACTTTTCCTTTAGTGTTGCAATGTTGTTTTTGATACTTACATGGAAATATGAACCCTCCCCCCCCAAAGAAAATGGTGATCCTACCCTCAGCAGCCACCGATACCGATCAGAGAGAATGTAAAAATGAGGACTTACACATCGGTTTATTTCAAACCATAGTTCAAGTGACAAAGCATCTTAATAATCCTTGGCTGCTTTTTTTTTTCATTGAGTTCATCCCAATGATTATATGATCTATCGTATATGTTTTACGTCCTATACAGGTCTTTAAAAATGTCGACATCTTTGGGTTGAACAGCACTGGCCTTAAATCTCGAAGCCCACGAAGCAGGTTTTTTGAATTACTATAAATTGAAGTAATACATGTATGCAATTCAGCATCTGTGTTCAAATTTTCATGCTTCAACAGGAAAATATGATTAATCAATTCTTTAATAAGTAAATCTTTAATGGTTTTTTTTCATGTATGTCCTATCTCAATTCTTATTTTTAAAAATTTAAATCCAAACATTCCATTGACCGGCAAGTGTATTCATTTTCAACACCGAAATGAACACGCAAAGACATTTTTATCAGCGTACTATCATTATAAAAGTCACGACGCAAGTCCGTAGAAAGCAATGTAGTTGGAGGCAGGAAACCAAACAGAAAATCCTCAATAGGTAAGAACAAAAGAGGTAAACATAAGGTAGATTGAAAGGGCATGACCGTAAATTAACGATCTGTATAGTATACTGTCAAGGATATGTTGGCAAAAATACTGGATGGTAGGAACCGGAACTTCCTGTCCTTCCACCCATGCTGTAACTAGGAAGGTATGGTCTGTCATTTGTCACGATCAATAACCAAAACTCTTTACATTCTCTGTAATGGATGGTAATTTCAAATACAGAATTTTCAGACATACTGTTACCAGATATATCATTATCTAATATAAGATCAGGTCCTGAATAGTCTGCAGATAAATCGGTGCGGTCAATTCACAGCAGCTCCAGTCTCCCAACAGTGTTTAAATATACCTTTTTTCTATAACGTGGGAAATGATTCCGCGATACCAGACTAAGTTAACAAAATCGAGTGGTGTTGATTGACAGGTGCTCACAGTTTGTGATAATTAAGACAAGAGAAATTGTGATTGATATTGTAAATAAAACGTAGAAAATTAAATGACATTTGATACAGGAACCGTACATGAGAATGTGGGATCTAACTTTCGCCTTCTTTCCCTCTTGATATGTTATACGTAACATCACCCCGGGAAAAATTATTTGAAATACTTATCCAGTGATTTTACAAAAGACGAATACAAGTTAAGTTTTCTGAAAGAAAATAATCAACTGTGACAGGAAGATAAGTACTGTAACGATATAAGTAGTTTGGCTACGCTGGCGATTCTGACTTCTCGTATGTAATTATGAAACAGTTTGAGAATTTAATATATATCATTGAAATGAAGCTATAAAGGTGTACTATAAAGTTTTATCGTTAGGTGCTTAATAAATTTATACTACTTAAGTACATGCGTGTATGATTTCATTCCACGAATCAGTCTTTTGAGGCGCGCGTGTATGTGGGATTAAATTCTTTCAGCATTTAACTTTTCAGTCCCAATAATGAAGAAAAAATTACTATTTAAATTTATGAAATTTATGGCTCAGGACATACAATAAAGGTTTATAGCTGTTACCAATATTTTATCATACAACAAAATTATGATAGCATAATATTCAGACTGAAGAGAATAATTCATCGAGTTTGAATTATTTATACATACAAATCAAATAAATTGCTCTCAAATCTTGAATATTTTAGTAAACTTTAATATCTATCTGCGTAAATACATGTAGGTATATTATGTACACAGTGCGCACAGAAGTCGCGTATGAATTTCACGCCAGGGGCACGTGATTTGAACCAGGAGTTCTGAATCAATGTTTAATCAAAGTCATTCTTTTTAAACAATAAAACAACAAATCATTTGAAATGAGACTGGTCGGCCATGAGTTTCTGAATATTCTATACGCATGTTTAGATTTGGTATTATCATGATTATAAACTATTGATTTCAAAACATGTTCAGAAATAATTCGTTATGTTTGTAAAATGTATCCATTTTCTTTTTCACAACGAAGAATTTGAGTAAAGCTTGTGTGTTCAGTTAAAATAGTGTGAAATCACAGATCGCTAGTCCGGCAGCGATGAATCTCCGATATTAAATACACATTCAATTAGACATGATTGAGAAACGAACTGTATATTAAATTGCAGATTTTAAAATTGATGCCGGACTCAATGCTCTAGAGTTTTGAATTTAAAACAAATCAAACATAAGACCAGGGACGTATAAACAAGTATATACATCCCCGGAAAGACTGAATTATTCGAAAAATCCAATATGATCAAAAACATAACAGTCTGTGTTATATTTAGGACGACAATGTTTACTTTGTGTACATGCCCTGGTTCACACGTGATGGTTCCTCGAGGCGGTTACGTAATTGTAAACAAAAACAAACCCCATGGTGTATGTTAGATGCATGTAGTTAATGACTGAGTTATTCTATGCTTGAAGGTTTGTTTCTTCAATTAAATATATCGTTGTTTTAATAACAAACGTAGAAGAGATAGCCTTTTCCTCTTTTTTTCTTTAGAACGATTGTTTATATTAAAGCTACTAAATAATAAAAAAAAAAAAAGTTGTCGATAGATGATTTTTAAAGGAACCATAGATCACGTTGAAACCTTATTTTAAAAGAATATTAGCATTTCATGTAGTCAGATTTATCAATTAAAGCAAGTTTATTTAAGTTATACGCATATCCCCCCCCCCCTTTCACCTACCTAATGATACGGTTACCTGTTTGCAGGTCAAGCGTTTTACTCATATATAACACAATACTCGAGCAAAATATTATGTTTATGAGATCAATAAGATGTTAAAGAACAACTTTTCCAGCGAAAGCCATATCGAAATATTTACCGTTTTATAAAACGAAAACTTTGAAGATCCCCAGATCCCTAATTGAAGGGCCCAGCCCCTTTTTATGGATATCAAAAGAAAGCTCTTCTGGTGCATCAAAATTGATACCGTATAAGTTTTACTCTTAACATTTTGCACAACTTTTGTTCTACACGTCTTAACAAAATATTTTTAATTTAAAAGATACAAAGGAAAATATGTGTAATTTTTTCCTCCTTTAGACGTCCTAAATTTTTTTAACCCTGTCAACCACCATTTCGAACGCTGTAATCAAAAAACGATGTGCACAACTACAATGCTTCTTCTTTTCATTTTCAATTCATTTTCTGCTCAAGCTTATATAGTCTCGGAGCCTGTCTGGAAACGAAAGCCCCTAAAATTTCATTCAAAGGGGAATAACTCGTGAACAGAAGGGAATATCTGAAATATAGTACATGATTTTAAAATTGTTCTGTAAAGTTTATAAACCCTGAAAATTTGAGCAAAATCCATGCAGAAATGAGCGAGATATGAAGCTTCAAAGTTAGCGGCTAGGAAAAAAAGAAGAATAAGAATAATCTTAACCAGCACAATCAGTAGAAGGTCTTCCGTAACAACGGAAGACCTTAATTAAGGAAACTGAGAAATGGATGTATAATAATTAATGTCTCGAAGTTAAAAATACATTTAAGTATTTAGGAATGTTGTTTAATTACAATGACAAATTCTTTCAAACACAAAAAACATGTTGCCGAACAAGGACGTAAAGCACTTTTTGCAATATCTAATAATTCCAATGTTATTTATTACAGTTGTTTTGATTAGACAAAAATAAAGCTGAACAAGAGTTTACGCATGAAAACAAATAATATAATGCGGGGAAACTATTCAAATTTTTGCAATTGTTGATAAAGTGAATAAATTGGAATTATAAGAATCAAACATTCTTTTTGAAGAATTTATCGATGTGTAAACTCCGGACATTTTACTCACAACTTTAATATAAAAGTGCTTTGCACTTTTATTCAGTTTGTGAGTAAAATGTCCGGAGTTTACACATCGATAAATTCTTCAAAAAGAATGTTTAATCCTACAATACTTGGAGAAATCGTTATTTTAATGATGAAACGCAATGTTCAATATTTAATACTTATGTACACAGTATTCTTTCATATGCATGTGAAATTTGGGCTTTTCATAAAGCACCGGACATTGAAAAGGTGTATCTTTCTTCATGTAAAAAAAATGTTAGGATTAAACAAAAGAACCAACAATAGTATGGTATATTGTGAACTTTCGACTTTACGTTAGAAGAAAATGGAGAATTTTAAAATTCTGGTCAAAAATTAAAACCACGAATAACGGTAGTTTGAAAGATTGTTATGAAAATATTATTTCAAACAATGACAACTGGATTGTGAATGTGAAACATGATATGTCAAGCATTGTTATAGAATATTTGTTTGAAAAGTCGTGACCGTGTGAATCAACTTAAAGATTATAAAATAATAGAAGTCAGACTATTGGATATTTACAAACAAAACCTAATGTTGTGTCTTTCAAGTTCACCTAAAGTGTTCTTTATCAACATTTATAATAGATAACTTGCTTACAATTATATCTCAAAAGACCAATCAACTTAAAGGGGAAAATATCATTAAAGTTAGAACATCTTCACATTCTTTGAATATTGAAAAAAGGCAGGCATAACAATGTTTTAAGGACTAGGAGGCTTTGTAAATTATGTGATTATAATGATAAATGAGTTTCATTTGATCCTGAAATGTCCATTTTACAAAGATTTGAGAAAGAAATATATTAAGGGTTTTTATTACACAAAACCAAGTGTCTTTAAATTAGTTAAGTTTCTTAGTGTAGACATTACTAAAATAACTCAATAACTTGGGAAAATTCTTCGTAGAAGCTGTGAAAATACGAAATTTAGCATTGTAAGTCAATATTGTAACAAGAGATGTTTGTGAAACACATATGCCCCCCATGGTGCAAAATTGAAAAATGGTATACACACACATCATTTAATTGATAGTAGCACCATCAATTCAAAATATTGAGCAGAAAATATCTTCCTATGTCAAGAGTGAATTGACCAGGTGACCTAAAATCAATAGAGGTCATCTACTCCTTATGCTGTACCAGTGTATCAAGTTTGGTGACAATCAAGCAAATAATTCTTAAAATATAGGAGACAATATATTACTATGTCCAGTTCAACAATTGACTTTTGACCTCAAAATCAATATGGGTCATCTTCTCCTGAAGATGTACCAGTGTACTAAGTTTGATGTCTGTCAAGCAAAAAAGTTATCAAGATATTGAGTGGAGAGTATATTACTATGTCCAGTTTGACCTTTGATCATGTGACCTCAAAAACCAATAGGAGTCATCTCCTCCTGAATATACACCACTGTGCTAAGTTTGATGCCTGTCAAGCAAAGGGTTCTCAAGATATTGAGCAGACAGTATATTCCAATGTCTAGTTTGACCTTTAAACATGTGACCTCGGAATCAATAGGGGTCATTTTCTCCTGACGATTTACCATTGTACAAAGTCTGATGTCTGTCAAGCAAAGGGTTCTCAAGATATTGAACGGACAGTATATTCCTCTGTCCAGTTTGACCCTTGACCATGTGATCTCAAAATCAATAGTGGTCATCTTCTCCTGAAGACGTTTCAGTGTACCATGATTGATGTCTGTCAAGAAAAGGGTTCTCAAGATACTGAGCAGACAGTACATTTCCATGTCTAGTTTGACCCTTGATCTTTGATCATGTGACCTCAAAATCAATAGGAGTCATCTTCTCCTGAAGATATACCAGTGTACCAAGTTTGATGTTTGTCAAGCAAAGGGTTCTCAATATATTGAGCGGACATTATATTCTTTTGTCCAGTTTGACCCTTGACCATGTGACCTCAAAATCAATAAGGGTCATCTTCTCCTGAAGATGTACCAGTGTACTAAGTTTGATGTCTGTCAAGTAAAGGGTTCTCAAGGTATTGAGCGGACAGTATATTCTAATGTCTTGTTTGACCCTTGACCATGTGACCTCAAAATCAACAGGAGTCATCTTGTCCTGAAGTTGTACCAGTGTACCAAGTTTCATGTTTGTCAAGCAAAGGGTTCTCAAGATATTGAACGGACAGTATATTCCTATGTCCAGTTTGACCCTTGACCATGTGAACTCAAAATCAATAGGGGTCATCTTCTTCCGAAGATGTACTGGTGTACCAAGTTTGATGCCTGTCAAGCAAAGGGTTCTCTAGACATTGAATGGTCAGTATACTCCTATGCCCAGTTTGATCCTTGACCTCAAAAGCAATAGGGGTCATCTACTCCTTAGGATGTACCAGTGTGCTAATTAAGTTTGATGTTTTTCAAGCAAAGGGTTCTCAAGATATTGAGCGGACATTATATTCCTATGTCCAGGGTAGATTGACCCTTGACCTGAAAAACAATAGGGGTCCTCTTCTACTCATAAACAACCCACATACGAAATATCATTATCATCAAGTGAATGGTTCTCAAAATATTGAGCGGACTACCGACCGACAGATGCAAACCAATATGCCCCTCTTCTTTGAAGGGGGGCATAATTATAGTATTTTTCTAATATGTGCATCTCGTAATGTGATTACATGTATATTATGTTTATAATTTCTTCTCCTCCTATCTTCTTCTGTCCTTTCACCTGTTGTTACAATGTATCTTATACAATTACACACACACACACACACACACACACACACACACACACACACACACACACACACATATATATATATATATACTAGCTGCATACCTATTGTGAAACACAAATGCCCCCGATAATGGCCAATTCCAAAGATGGCCAAGGTCACAAGGGCAAATATCCTGGTACCAGTAGAAAGATCTTGTCAAAAGAAATCCTCATGTATAATATGAAAGCTCTAATATTTACCATTTAGAAGTTATGACCAATGTAAAAAATAAATAAAAGTAAGTTAAATGTCAAGGTCAAGTCACAAGGAACACTCATGTGAAATATCAAAGCTCTATCGCTTATTGTTCAAAAGTTATTAGCAAGGTTAAAGTTTTCAAAAAGTAGACCAAATTCCAAGGTCACGGGGTCAAAAATGTTGGTACCCATGGAAAGGTCTTGTCACATGCAAGACTCATGTGAAATATCAAAGCTCTATCCCTTACTGTTCAAAAGTTATTAGCAAGGTTAAAGTTTTCAAAAATTAGGAAAAACTCCAAGGTCAAGGGGTCAAAAATTGGAATTTCTTGGATAAAGTATTAGATACATTTGGGTTTGGAGAAAGTTTTAGACTCTGGGTTAAGATACTATACACAGATATCTCAAGCTGTGTTATAAACAACGGATTCTCAACCCCTTTTTTCAAAATAAGTAGAGGAGTCAGGCAAGGTTGTCCCCTTTCTCCATATCTTTTCATTCTTTGTGTTGAGTTGCTTGCAATAAGAATAAGAGAAAACAAAAATGTTCATGGAATCAGAATTGGTGAAACAGAATTTAAGATAAGTCAACTAGCAGATGACACTACCTGCTTTTTAAGTGATGAGAAATCTGGAATTGAATTACTAAACATCATTCAAAATTTTAAACATTGTTCTGGACTCAAAATTAATTTAGATAAAACAGAAGCAGTTTAGATTGGAAGTTGTAAAAATTTCAGACCAGGAATCTTACCTGTTAAGTGGTCAAAATGTCAATTTTTTACATTAGGAATATGGTTTAGTTCAAAAGGTGAAGAAGAAATGTTAAGAAAGAATTTTAATAGAAAACTAGAAGAATTGAAATTAACATTAAATTTATGGAAAATGAGGAATCTAACTCTTATTGGTAAAATCCTAATAACAAAAACACTGGCAATCCCTAAACTCATTTATCAAGCGCAAGTTCTCCCTTTCTCATCAGAATTAATTAAAGAAGTAGAAAAAGAAAAAAATGCCTTCATTTGGAATAATGAAAAGCCAAAAGTAAAAAGTACAGTAAGCAGTCAAAAAATTAGTAAAGGGGGTTTGAAAGTACCTAAATTTGATATACAGGTCAAATCATTAAGATTAGGCTGGGTAAAAAGAATTTTCACTAAGATAAAATCAAAATTAAGAAGCATAATTCAATTTTACTTGCAAGATATTGAATTAAATGACTTTATTATCTCTAGAGGATGCATGAATCATTTAGACATTGATACTTTTTTGCCAAAGTTTTACAGTGATATTTTTAGTACATGGAGAGAATTCAGACATATTGTAAATGTTGAACCAGTCGTTTTCAAAGAAAGTTTATGGTTTAATGACAATATTAAAATTGACAATAAAGAGGTTTTTTTGAAGAAGTGGTATGAAAGGGGTATTTTATATATTGGAGATATTGTAGATAGAGATAAAGACTTCCTTAGCCATGAAAAATTAAGTGAAACACACAATTTAAACATATCTTTTTTTGAATACTATTGTTTAAGAAATGCAATACCCTACAGTTGGAGAAAGCATATTCGACAAAATGATAATTCTTTTATAAATAGAAATACGCTTATACTGAGTTTCAATGGTAATAGGAGTCCCATATCAAACATGACTTGTAAAGATTTTTACTGGATTTTGATGGAAAGTATAGCAGAATTACCAACATATATACCAAAATGGGAAAATATTTTTGATTCAAAATTAACACAGCAAGAGTAAGAGAGTATTTACAAGTTACCTTTCACAATATCAATGGAAACATCATTACAATCTTTTCAATATAAATTAATTCACAGATTTTTAGCACACAACAAATTGCTGTATGCAATGAAAATTAAAACATCACCTTCTTGTATATTATGTGGAAATTTAGATACAATAGAGCACAGATTTTACTTTTGTGAATATGTTGGTACTTATTGGAAGCATTTCCAAACTTGGTGGAATAGATTAAACATTACTTATATAAATGATATCTCTTATCAAGACATAATATTTGGATTTTATGAAGAAAAGTGTGAAAGTCTGAATTATTGTATACTGCTTTCTAAATATTATATACAGTTTGTGTTTAATTCAGATACAGGGCACAGTGGTCCTTCTTTATATATTTTTTTGCAATTTTTGAGAAGAAAACTGTTTGTTAAAAAATGAATTTATTGTGGCAGAAGAAATCTTGATTATTATAACCAAGTATAGAAAAAGATAGAAGACAAAATAATTTCAATGTAAGATGTATCTTCCTTAAATGAATTAGTTATGCATATTTCATATACTAGTCTCTCTTTATCTTCAAAGTAATTGTACAATATTGCTATTAATTTTCACACAGTGTTTAACATGTTTGTTGAAATATTGAAGTTGCATGTAACATCCTGTTTATATGATAATATATGTCCAAAAAGAGCCAATTAAAAAAAAAAAAAAAAAGTTAAATGTCAAGGTCAAAGGTCTTGTCACAAGGAACACTCATGTGAAATTTCAAAGCTTTATCATTTACTGTTCAAAAGTTATTAGCAAAGTTAAAGTTTTCAAAAAGTAGGTCAAACTCCAAGGTCAAGGTATCAAAAATGTTGGTACCCACGGAAAGGTCTTGTCACATGGAACACTCATGTGAAATATCAAAGCTCTATCACTTACTGTTCAAAAGTTATTAGCAAGGTTAAAGTTTTCAAAAAGTAGGTAAAACTCCAAGGTCAAGGTCACGGGGTCAAAAATGTTGGTACCCACGGATAGGTCTTGTTACAAGGAATACTCATGTGAAATATCAAAGCTCTATCACTTACTGTTTAAAAGTTATTAGCAAGGTTAAAGTTTCAGACAGAATGACAAAATTACAGAATAACAGACAGGACAAAAACAATATGCCCCCCGATTTTCGATCTCGGGGTCATAAAAATTACTATGAAATCACAAATTCTATGATTGCTTACGATAAAATCAGTAAATCTATGATTCTTTACCACTAACGCTAGGATTGGTTGCTATGAAATCGCTAATTATATGATTGCGTACTATTTCATGGTAACTACATGTATGCGTCTGTGAAATGACCAATTTATGTGTACCATGATGTGGGCACACTTTTGAAATACGACTCTACACGAATAGGAGGTAATCCTTTATAGTCACGTATATACGATACCACAAAGATGCGATTTCTATTCAGATTACAAGATTATGAGACAATTCGGATTTCAAAAATTTCGGTTGAGTATCACTGAAGAGACATAATTTGTCGAAATGCGCATCTGGTGCATCAAAATTGGTACCGTATGTTTTACACTACTTAGTAATTCTACAAGAATTTAATATATTACATATTCTACGCTTTGTTTCAGATCAAGTTCAAACAAAACCAACGGTTATGAAGGAACTCTCTACCGTTGCCATGGAAAATGAACCTGAAATGAAGTTTCCGGGAATTCATCAGAAGAACTACATACAGAGACAGCCCGTTGGAAACACAGAGGACGGAACAGCGCCTATTCGATATTCCATCTTAAGTCTTGTTGGTCTGTTTGGCGTTCTCGTGGTGTTGTACATCGCATCTTACACTATCAAAATACACAGACGACAAGGGGCGGTCATAGACATGGACAACATACAAATGAAATCTTACGGTACAAAGGAAGGGCTTGAGATAGGATAAATTATGTGTCACGTGAGCCTCGATATGATCCTATGTCGCCAGAAGATTTGTTTTGATATGCATTTAGACAGACACATAAAACTTATATAGCTCAATTCTCATTTTTTATCCCATAGTAAGGTAGTCTATAGTAGAATGGTTTTGTATAATGGTTAGTCAGTAGAAAAGTCAGTCATGGGAAACACGTTATTTCTCATTTCACAGGGTGTATCAAAGTATCGATTTTTGTACACTTACACTATTGTCCATAAATTTCTTACATATATTGTATCTACATAATTCTTCTTCTTACAGAAGAGAAAATAGTTTAATGGAAATTTAGGGGACATTTATATACAAACATGTATAAAACATTACATGTATTTGTAACTGCGTATTTGTAGCCATTCTTCAAGTACTCAAGTGCTAAATTGTTGTTTGTAGTGAATTATTTTCCTGTTTATGATTTCCTTATTTTGGTATAATAATCATGTGTATGTGCATGTATTTCAAATATTCATTACCAGTTTTCCTGAAAACTGAAATGAGGAATTTATTCAATGTTTCACAAAATTATAGTATAATTGTTTTATGTGGTTTACAACCAATACAGCAATCGTAGCAACGACAAAAGTGTTTGATGAAAATAAAGAATTATGAAAATTTATCCTTTGCATCCAAAATTACCTTCTTCTTCAGGGGCCTGTTTCATCAAAGCGCGTAGACTTACGACTAAGCCTACATGACGCCAATATTTACTCAGAAGTAATTAAATAGTATAGCATTTCAGGAAGGGGCTTACACAGGTCGTATACCGTTGGAGAGAGAGAGAGGGAGAGGGAGAGAGAGAGAGAGATTTGCATATAGACCAATATCATGTAACATAAGCCTTGATATGTTATACTTCCACATATTGAACTTCAAGACTTTTAAAATACTTAAACAAATCCTATAATTACACATACACCCATATATATTGTCATTAGGACTACACATTGTAATATCATGCATCATTGAATATATTGATTTTGTTTTTCAGCATGGTAACTTTAGTCACAATTTTCATGTGACTTAATGTAATACAAAGCACCACATGTGCACTGAAATTGTAAAAACATTAATACTGAATAATATAATCATCTACCCGCATCGGCATAGGAGGAGAGAGAGAGAGAGAGAGCACGCGCCGGGGCACGTGTCCCTTGACCTTAAAAACAGAGGTCCCGTGTCGCGGCAGGCGTTAGCACGTTAAAGAACCCTCATTGCTACGGCCGTAAGCTCTATTAAGCAATATATATATATATATATATATATATATATATATATGTAATTGTATAAAAATAATTCAGTCAAACCCAAAATACCTCAATATGAAAGCTTGGTTCAATTTTCAAGACGCAATGGAGGACCCCAGCTTTCAAATACTTGATCAGAAGCCTTTCGCTGATAGGATTCAAAATGTAATTTCTGACACAAATGGTACGTTTTATTTAATATTTCACAATTTCAAACTCAGAAAGAATCACATAAAATCAACTTGGCAAATCACAAATGCAAGGATTTACATAAAATTTATCAATTATTTTTTAATTGCACGCCAAATCCCATGTGAAGAAAGAAAATTCCGGAATCCAGTTCAATTTCAATATTTACAAACATTCTATATTATTAAATTGCAGGTTTTAATCGTTCAAATCAGCTGGGAGGAACGTTTACTAGCGGTCGACCACTTCCGGAAAGCGTCCGCCAAATGATACTAAAGCTGCATCATGATGGCTAAAAGCAGTGAAAGCGAAATGTCGTCGGACCGACGGACATGTCCGGTAATTTGACTCTCGGTCCGGTAAACTTCGTTATATTTTTGGTCCGAATGTCCGGTGACTTTCCGGGAACGGTTTCGGAAACTACGTTTCTACTTTCAGTTCCGGTTATTAAAAAATAAAGTGCACCGCCACGGCACATGATACGCCCGTCACATATTGTTAACAGTATAGATTGTACCCATTAAAACATTTTTTTAATATCACCTTAATTAAATGTCACAGTGACCTTAAAGTAGGATGCGACACACCTTCTACCTAAGATGCATTAGTTGACCAATTTTGGTGATTCTAGGTCTAACAGTTTTCAAGTTATGAGCCGGACAAGTTTTTGCCGTATATGGCCATATCTTCTTAATGAAAAGTCACAGTGACCTGGTTTTAATGTGCGACACACCCAAGATGTATCTACAGACAAAGTTTGATGATTCTAGGCCTTGTAGTATTTAAGTTACGGGTCGGACACGAAAAAGCTAACAGACGGACGGACAGACGGATATCTTCTTAATGAAAAGTCACAGTGACCTGGTTTTAATGTGCGACACACCTTCTACCCAAGATGTATCTACAGACAAAGTTTGATGATTCTAGGCCTTGTAGTATTTAAGTTACGGGTCGGACACGAAAAAGCTAACAGACGGACTGACATGAACGCCATACCATAATACGTCCCGTCTTAAGACGGGCGTATAAAAATACGAAAACGAGGGGCAACATGTTCCAATTGAAATGGAACAAATATGCAGTCCCAGGAAAACCTTTAAAAAGAAAATCCATTGAAAATCAAAGTCAAAGGGAGAAACAACAAAAGTATGAAGAACATCGACCGGAGAGGAAACTGAATGCAAAATGGCAGGAAGGTCGACCGTGGCTAACATTTGATACAGTGGAAAATACAATGACGTGTTCATTACGTGTGTCTTACTATGGGAATGCAAGTAGAAATGAACATGTACGTGCACAAAACAGTAATATGAAAGGTCAAAATCGTTTTCTGATTGGTTGCTCAAATAGAAAAATATCTGCTGTTATCGATCACGAAAAGAGTAACATTCACAAGAAAGCGATTAAGGTTAGTCATGCTCAAACTGAACCTGTTGACAAATCCAAAGCAGTAAAAACTTTAAGAGCATTAAAACAAGAGAATGTTGACAAACTTCAAATTTTGTTTAGAAATTCACATGCAGTAATTAAAAACAATAGGCCAATCAGTGATTACAACATGTTGTGCCAGTTGGATAAGACAAAGGGGTTGGATTGTTGCAACACATATCTAAATGAGAAAGCTGCTGTAAATTTCCTTCAATTTATTGCATCTGTTGAAATGGATAACACCAAAGAGATGTTACAGTGTAGAAAGGGCAAATTTTTTCTCGTTGGATGGGTCCACAGACTTGTCAGGAGATGAACAAGAAGTTATATATCTCCGAGTTTCTACCAAAGGGCAAGTTGTTGATCGTTTTTTGGTTATTGGATCACCTGAAAGTACAACAGCGAAAGATCTAGAGCAATTTGCTATTAGTATGTTTTCATCCTATGGAATTGATACAGGTATATACTTAATTTAATTTATAGAGGAACAGTTGTGAAATATGGGTTATAAAAATGGATCTAGTCGGTAAACCGCGAAAAAAAAGAGACAATGCAAAAAAATTCCTAGTTTACTACTGTGATAATAGATTTGTAAATTTCTTTTTTATTTCAGCAAAACTTATAGGAATGGCATCTGATGGTGCCTCCAATATGGTTGGTGTAAAGGGAGGCCTAGCCACACTTCTTCGACAAGATATTAATTCAGAGTTGGTTAATGTGCACTGTCTAGCTCATCATTTAGAACTAGCATTCCGTGATGTTCTGAAGAAAAACAAAATTTACGATAAAATTATGACATTGATGGTAGGATTGTATTACTTTTATAAAAAGTCATACAATAACAAGAAGTCATTGTTAAACAGTATTAAGGTTTGCCAAATTGATGGACTAATGCCACCAAAAGTCACGCTGGTTGGCCCATTTATCTAGAGGCATCAACTCATTCATCAGCACATACCGGGCTTATAAAGTATCTTTAAGCACTTTGTCCCACAAGAATCCAAAAGCTGAAGGGCTTGTTAAGATAATGCTGAGAAAGGATGTCATCTGCTTCATGCTTTTTCTCAAGGTAGATGGAACATTTAAAATGACACGTGTAGAATTTCATTATAATCAAAGTTTGTTACTTATGTTTTAATTTTTGTATATCAGTTACTGTATGTGGATATGTGTAATGAGCTTGCTTTCAGTACAATGTCACTACATTGTTGGCAGTCTAGTGGGTGTATATTTGTAATGTTTTATTAAAAAATATAATGAATTATTTTGAAATTCTTAATTGTAAAAGTAATGTTTAAGAAAGAGTATTAAATTGAGAAAAATGTTATAGTAGCACAACCCATTAAAGTGACTCTGCCTCATCTTCTTTAGCTCTCTATAGTTAATTTGTATTATAGGATATCCTGGATCCACTGATGAAACTATCCTTAACACTCCAAAAACCGGAAAATACCCTAGCAGACAGCATGATCTATGTTGAAGCCACAGTGGGTCTTCTTCAAGATTGTAAACCAAGGTAGTAAATTCACTGTCTATTTCATTGACAGTAAAATATTCCAATGGCTGACCTGTGACAAAGACTATGAGCATTTATTTTATTTTATTACCAAAAAAAAAAAAAAAAAAAACGTGTATAAAATACATGTTTTTAATTTTTAATAACTACATGTATCAATGCATTTGTGGAATACATTGTCATTCAGTATTGTTACATGTAGATGTAACTAACTATTCTTGTGGTTCATTGTCTGTGCAGCTTATATGCCATATCCATTTCCTATTTAACTCTCAGTCACTGACTTCCATGGACGCAAATTGTTTCAGCAATCCAGACAACCTCAAAGAAGTTCTTCAGAATGGTTCATACCAGGGTGTTGCATTAAAAGGAGCCACCCCAAGTATGACCTATAAAGAATCAATAATTGATGGCTTTATAGCAGCAATACAACAGAGATTCAACGTAAATAAAAAAGAGTTAGATGTTATCAGCTCAACAAAGATTCTTAACATGAAAAACTGGCCTGTTCATAAAAGCTCAGACATACAAGGTTCCCAGTTTTGAATTTCAGCTGATGTTTAGTTTACATTTCTTCGTTTTATTTAATTTGCAGTTGCATGACAGTTGACAGGTTTTTGTTTGGCATTTGTTAACATTGTCTTTTTATGAGTTTATTTCATTTGTATATGTATTTTTAGGTTTAATTATGAACTCTAATGGTGCAGATCAGTAAGTATTAATTAACATGCAGTAAAAAGAGATCAGAATTTCAACTTACATTAGGCATATAAAAATCCAAAATATAATAATGGTTTAATTCTCTTTTGGTATATTTTTTGAAGTGCCATTGCATTATGAGGATTTAATTAGATCTGATCATTAATGATTTATTTGAATTGAGGAAATGTGGATTAGTGCTCATTGTCATTACAAAGTTTAGATGTACAATATTGCACTGAACATCTTATTCTATGTTACACTCTATATTTATAGGGTATGGTGTTGAAGAAATGACAACTATTTGTCGCCATTATGAGAACACCTTGAAATGAGCGAACGAAGATTTCTTATCATTGTCAGCTACACTAGATGAATTTAGGCTTCTGAAGAGAGTGTTATATGCCAGGTATTTTATAACTTGTACATATTTTATTCATAAATAAGTGATGAGCACAAGTTTTATCTTTTTTTTTTTCATGAATGTTGTTGAACCAAACTTTAAAATTCTAATGAACTATGTCTAACATTCAAAGACTAAGTGAATTTGCTTATAGGTTATTTCTAAACTGTTTGCTTAATTTTTGCAAAAATTATTATAAGGTTGTAGATGGATACTTTATTCTCAATAGAAGTAAATGTTTACGAGTTTCTCATTGTTTTTATTTTACCTTAAACTTGTTCTTGCAGACATGGGACAAAGCTGCACTCTTTGTGCTGGAAGGACATGTACGACCCAGAGTTTCCTTTAGTTATGTTGGTATTTGAGACACTCAGTTGTTTACCTCCCACAAGTGTTTCTTGTGAAACTACCTTCAGCCAGATGAAACTTATTAAAACCAGCAGGAGGACAAGGCTTCGAAACACAACTCTTAACAATCTCCTATTAATAAAACTTGAAAGTCCAAATGTTGCTGATTATACACCAGATAAGGCTGTGGAAAAGCGGATGGTGCTTATTTTCATTTTTTTTTCTCACTCTTGTTATTTCAATTTCCATGTTAAATAATGTAATATAGATCACTTGTGTACATTGTTATAGGCTACAATGCAAATCAAATGTAGAATGAAGAACAGCAATCAAAGCTATTTATAAGGTGTTTTTTTCTCATTTAAATTTATTTCAGTTTCCCTGTTATTATTTTAAAGGGACTGATTCAAAATTTTGTTTTTCCCTTTTAATGATTAAAATCTACTGTCTAATGTGTTTGAAAGATTTCACATGAAAATTAAGGTTATACATCATCACAGAAGCTCATTATAGAGAGATTATTATTTGTTTTGTAAACAAAGATTGCGGTATGCTATTGTTTACGAAATTTTCAAAAGGAATGGATATCGATCCAAGTATTATTATATCTTTCACATTTCAAACATTTTTGGGGTGAAATGTGTCATCTACAAGTCAAAATTTGTGACCATGCAAAATTAAGATGCATTATATTTCAAAATCAATATTTCACTTGTTTGTTTGTTTACATAAAAAGACTCGAGTCTTTGTTTACATAACACATATTTAAGGCTAAAATATAGCTCTCATTCTTGCATTCAGAAGGTCAAAATTTTGGCTGTCAACAATAAATCAGTTATATTTCTAATGTTTAACATAAAAAATGGAAAATATTTTTATCAAAAATCGTGAACCAGTCCCTTTAAGTTTAGTGCATACAATAAGTAAAAAAATAAAATTAAAATAAATAAACGAGTGAAAATTCTGGCAA
The DNA here is from genome assembly GCF_947568905.1 of Ostrea edulis. NCBI lineage: Eukaryota > Metazoa > Mollusca > Bivalvia > Ostreida > Ostreidae > Ostrea > Ostrea edulis. Next base: position 47,584,964 of record NC_079166.1, on the reverse strand, counting down.
AAAGTTTATCATTATATTTTGAATTCTTTTTGTGTAGAATGCATCAGTAATGCCTAGGCGGCCAACCTACAGCAGAAAACTTAAAGCAGATGTTGTAGACTTGACAAAAGAGCTAGAAACAGACATACAGCAGGAGGAGAGAGAGAGAGAGAAGAGCAGGAGGAGAGAGAGGCAGGAGAGAGAGAGACAGAAGAGCAGGAGAGAGAGAGAGACAGAAGAGCAGGAGGAGAGAGAGACAGAACAGGAAATTGAGACAGAACAGCAGAGTATGAATGAAACGGAGAGTGACACAGAGCAGGTCAGTGATGAGGTAGAGAGGGTGAATGATGTATAGTCTAGAACTAGTTAAACTGTAAAAATTAATTCAATGAGTATAGCTGATTCAATGATTAATATCTTCCAGTTCTTTTTCAGTTCAGATTCTTTCTGTCCAAAATCTAGTGACCTACCTTGTAAAGTCAATCTGCAACTGTTACTAAATACCATACAGGATTCAAGGGCTACTGCACAAGAGGAGGATGTTGCCGCACTGAACCTTATTTCCAAAGGCGACGACGACGAGAATGACGAATTCTGTATAGATTTTGTTTATGAGGAGGACACTTGGAGGGATATCTTCCTCCTTTCCAGAGATAACCGAGACACTTCATACGCTTAATAAATTACTGAAACTATCTGGTCTTCATTAAATTCTTAGGAACCCTTATCTTTTTGTTCTTTTTACGTGCTTTCATGTTTTAATATAAAATCCTACTACTTTTTTTCGGTCTGGTAAAATGTGATTCGGTCTGGTAATGTTCCTGTGTTTACCAGACCGAATGTCCTGTAAAACATTTCAACATTTCGCGATCACTGGCTTAAAGTCCTGCGAAATTTTCCGCCACACCAAAATATCTCATGGATGTGTGAGCAAGCTTCCAAACCAAAAGTATTTACTGACATTGTGGTGGACATGGTCGTCAAGTATAAGACCAAAAAAAAAAAAAAAAACCCCGGAGATATTTTCGCGCAAAATCAGATTTCTCCAAATTGGAATCTGTTGTTCCCAGCGTACATGCAAGTCCCATCAATCGATTTCTAAGACGGAATGACTTGGGAACGAAACCTCTACCCATGGGATCAAACATGGTGGAGAGATTTAACACAATATCAGGGGTTAATGACTTTGAAGAAACAAAACCACCTGCAAACGAATTGCAACACTTCAACTACAAGACCTCTGCGTCTCGTCACAACAAGCTCAAAATAATCAATCAATGCAATCCTCAAAGAGAAAACAGGAACCTGAAGACATCACGAACCCTGCAAACGCCCAAAAGACAAAGCTTTATCGGAGTGACTGTTCAACAAATTCAAAGCTCTGCTGATTCATCAACAAGCAGAAGACCTCAAAACACAAGTTCTAGGAAAAAGCAGGCGAAAAATCCCGTCCAAATTCGACCACGACCAGACGATCCATCATCGGAGTTCCATCATTACAAAGAAAACTAGCTTGTCACTATTGCATCGCAAAACGGAGAGAAAGGTAATCGGGTACGAAATGAAACAAGTATGTCACAGGCAGCTCAAACCGGTATATTCTACAAAACATCATTGCAAACCCCGAAGAGGTGATTCTAAACTATGTTCCAAGTCAACATGTTGCCCCGCAAATGCCACTTATGGAGTCACCAATGTAACAAAAACTTTTCTTTCCATACCAGTTCTTCTCTTCGGATTGCTTCTTCCGCATCATTTCATCACAAAGAAAACACGAGCAAAGAAGCAAAATCGTTAGAAAATACTAGTGCAAAGCAAAAATCTTTTCAGCCTTTTTCTATCTTGGATCCAACGTTTGGATTAATCCACGTGTCGCCAGCACCTCCCGAGCTGCTCTCTTTATTAGGACTCGCCAAATATCAACAATCAAAAGTCCCTTTGCAGAAAAGTTATACAGATATCATTGCAACAAGAGAAAATACCCAGTGTGATTTTGCAGACAAGCACATTTTCCATTCAGCCGGTTGAGAAATTCAAACAGTCAATGAGAAATATTCCCCACTGCACACACCATTTCTAAAGCAACTCAACTATTCACTTGAGACAAAGGACTGTTCATGACTGTGTGATAACAAAACTACACATCCACGTGTCTTTTAAACGTGACCTTGAAACATTCTCTATTGACCTTGGTGCGACCTCTGAGTTTGACTTCTCCGATGATCACGATTCGATCCTTGTCACTGATCCCAGGTGCAACGAGTCTTGGTATTGCACGCTAATCAGTATTTATTATTTTAGAATCCATAGATTTAAATAAACATACTAAAGGCAGCCAGATATTTCTTTTCAAAATCCACCTTACAACGATCATATTTCATATCTAGTAAATAGATAGTGGGATTTTTGTAATCATTGTGTCATTTTGAAGAAAGGAAACATAATCCACTATAGGAATTTACAAATTTTTGACTACTGCTTGATTTATTTCACCTAGAAATTTACATTGAAGACTACGGAATGAGCACATTTTATCAAACTTATAATTTCATATAAATCTATTGGTAAAAATGTTAATTATACACTTTCTCATTGAAGAAAATGGGAAATAACAATAATTTACCGTACATATTTTTAGAAAATTAAGATTTTTCTAATTTTTAACAAGGATGAGTAACTCTTCCAAAATGGTTCAAGTGCAAAATGGTCGGCTTTTAATCATTTATCAGTCATGTAAATTTGAACTATTTCACTTTTATTATTATCTAACAATCTGAGTTAGAAGAGGTCCTCAGTACCCTTTGCTTGTCGTAAAAGGCGACTAAATGGGACAGTCCTTCGGATGAGACCGCAATAACCGAGTCACAGCACGACAAAGATCATTCCCTGCTCAAAGGCAGTTGTGGCACGTGAAAGAACCCACACTGCTCAATGGCCGTAAGCGCCGAACGAAGTCTAAAATTGAAGCCCTTCACCGGTCTTGGTGACGTGGGGATCCGGGTTAGAATAGGTCCTCAGTACCCCCTTGCTTGTCGTAAGAGACGACTAAATGGGGCGGTCCTTCGGATGAGACCGTAAAAACAGAGGTTCCGTGTCACAGCAGGTGTGGCACGATAAAGATCCCTCCCTGCTCAATGGCCATAAGCGCCGAGCACAGGCTTGAATTTTGCAGCCCTTCACCGCCTGTGGTAACGTCTCCATATGAGTGAAATATTCTCAAGGGACGTTAAACAATACAAACGGAGGCCCTGTGTCGCAAAAGGCGTTGACACGTTAAAGAACCCTCATTGCTACATGTAAGACCAAAAGTTCTCAACATAGATACTTTATTCCCAACTGAGTCTCAATGTGAGTGAAAAATTGTTGACAGTACGGAAAACAAACAACCCCCCGAATTATATCATTCATTTCTATGTGGAAAAAAAAAAAACGTTCTCCGAGTACAGTTACGACTGTAGGCCTGTAAGTTAACTCTTCAGGCTACAATTCTATTTGCGTAGATTGTTGTCTTTACATTAGTCAGGTGCTAGGTTACGGCCTTTTATTGAAACCGACCATGGTCTCTAAATTTAAACGCAAGATCGGATTAACGCCGGTCGTTTATATGTAGTTACAACAGGCACACACCTCATCATGAAACGAGCCCGAACGCTTCACCATTTTCGCCAATGGCGAATATTTTTCAAAAGTTTAAAGCGGGAATAATCATTTTTTGCAAAAATTGAAACCGGTCGCGGTAGCTCAGTAGTAGAAACTTCGCTACGTAATCGGAAGGTCGTGAGCTCGAGCCCCGCTCATGCCAAACCTAAGACGTTATTGCTCCTTAGCCAAATGCTCGGCATTTAGAAGTGGGAATCACGGCCTTTCGGATATGACCTTAAAAATGGAGGTCGCGACAGACGTTTGCACTCTATAGAATCCTCACTGCTACCGCCATGAGCGCTAAGCATATGTAATTAAAATTAGATGCGAGTACGCGAGCGGATCTAACATCTAACTTTAATGAGATTGGTGTGTGGTGCTTTACCTACAGTTGGTCACGTCTCAATAAGAGTGGAAGATTCTCGACGAGACGTAAAAACAAATAATCAATCAATAAATTGAATGTAATGATTTGTTTCTTTTGACAACTGTTTGATTATTCAGTCAAAACAGTAACTGTTGATTTAATCAGTCTGTGCGACTGAAAATCTCGAATCACAGCGACAATAGGCTAAGGTAATTTAGGGCTTCGGAAATCATGAATAGTGCAATGCAGCGTGCTTGGAGAGAGGGACTCTGCGATAAATTTTTTAAAAGTGGCATTCACGGAAAATGTTTTACATTTAATAGAAATAGGTACATGGTGTATATAATATATATATATATATATATATATATATATATATATTTTTTTTTTTTTACATGTAATATGTCTTCGGTTTGAGTTTTACTTGAATGTAAAAGATTTAGAGGTATTCCTGTCAAGAGAAAAATGCTAATTGGTTATCCAGCATCACAAAGAATTTAAATAAAACAATCCTGGTTTCAATATGAAATTGTTTATTTTATTCAATTTCAATATTTTCCTTATCAATAGTACAAAGATATGGAGAAAATTCATATAGGGGCCCAAGTATTCATACTAATATACAATATGATGTATTCTCAATATATACACATATGTACAGACTGCAGCAATATGAACAAAGCATTATAGAGGGGAAAGGATATGATGGATAACTTTTAAGAATTTACTTAGTTTTCTTAACGTGGCAATATTTTCAGATTGTTGGTGTAATAAATTGATTTCTACTTACAATACAGTAATTTACAATACAGTAATCAACAACACTAGCGTTTTTCCATGTTAACGCACCAAAATCTTGACCGAATCTTCCGAGGTTAGAGTAGCAACCACCACCCATTTTTTAAAAATTACCCCCAAACAATAAAAACCAGGTGTAATTACCAATTTTGAGTATGCTGATTTCACATATCTGGATTCCTTTTACTCTAATTTCTTATAGAAAATGAGGTATAGTGTCTTAAACACCCCTACCGTCAGGTTGCCAAAAACGGAGAATGTTTCATTTCGCATCAAAAAGTGACCCAACTTTATTTCTTGAAACACCATCACCCAAAACAATAAAAAGCAGGTGTAATTACCAATTTTGAGTATGCTGAATCCAATTCTGAATTCCTTTTACTCCACTTCCTTACAGAAAATGAGATATAGTGTCTTAAACACCCCTACCGTCAGGTTGTCAAAAATTGAAAATGTTCCATTTCACATTAAAAAGTGATCTGAAAGTTATTTCTTGAAATAAGGCATACGAAAAAAAAAAGAAGAAAAAAAAGGGAAAACAATTAATACTGAATTGTTCCATGAACATTCTTAGTTGTTTTGGAAAGAATACATCTCACCTCTGGACTTCACAGATACAGGAAAGAAAGAGGAATACGGAGCGGATCAACGATCTTAAATTTAATCAGACTGGGCCATAGCCTAATGAACAGGAGAAAAAGTAAAATTAATAGGAAAACTAATTTACTAAACATCAGCAAGTCTTTTCCGAGAATTTCTGGTAGAGCTGTCGGGGGGTGGGGGTGGGGGGTGCTGAGTTGCATCATTATCAGAATTTACCGAAACAGTGGACTCTCTCGCCAATCTGGGGGCTGAGCTAGTTGCATCAGAACTGACAGAAGCAGAACTCTCTGGCCAGTCGGGAGGGGGGGGGGGGGGGGGCTGAGTGGTATCAGAATCTATTATTTATTTATTTTTATTTTTTCAAACTTCAGAAATTTAAACTGCATGATCAGATTTTTTTTGTAACACTAATAATTAATATCCCTTTATTGCGATGACTCTTCAAGTACAAACCATGATATCAAAAAAATGAAATGAAATGATAGATAAGTAAATAAATAAAATATATGTAAGTTACTTTATCTGTAAGTACGTCACTAATTAAGTGTAACTAATGGCAGTTCAACTTGCAAGTGAAAATTGCATCATCTGTAGCTTATGACCCCTTTTGCCTTGTAATAAATATTGTTGAAAATTTGGCAAATAGCATTTTTAACCCCCCCCCCCCCAGTCCATACCCCACTTTTCTTTAAACGTTAAAAAATCAAGCTAATTCAGTGAGGAAGAAATGTCACTACCATATTTCGAATTTCCTCTCGACTATATCAAATTAAATACCACACTGCTATCAGTCACATATTGACACTGGTAGGGGTATGAGGACTGGTCTGTGAGTGTGGTGGAAAAGATTCTGATGAAAATAAAGATTCACGCATCATTCAGAAATGTATAAACATTGTATTATTGTACACCACTGGTACGTTGTGAGTACGTTAATAATGGGAGTTATCTTTCCTTAGATATCTAAATCAATCAAATGCTATATGAACACGGGCAATTATCGTCCATGTTTGACCTCAGTATAATTTATTCATGCGTAACTGTATTAATATGTCACTCTGTTGTGTATTTCACCGATAAGTAAATGTTTACATATACTCGCTCTGCTTAATCGCTTCAATCTCAAAGGGATTTTCTGGAATGTGCCTAATCACGTGAGATACGCTAAATATAGTTATTTTAGATCGGAAAGATCAACTTCGCATCATTCGTAGGCTCTAGGTTTATCCATACTAGTCCGTGAAATATAGGGTGGAACCTCGTCCCACTTTTCCTGTAGAAATAAAAATAGAAGATGACGCGCCACCTAGCGAGCGTGGTTGTTGCTAGTTAGAGCGTTCGCCCCGCATGCGGAAGGCCGGGGTTCAAACCCCGGCCGCGACAAACCTAAGTCGTTAAAACAGGTAGTGACAGTTCCATCGCCAAACGCTCGGCATCATGTGTGAATGCCACGGGTCCTCGAAGATGACCTTACAAACGGATGACCCGTGTCACAGTAGGTGTGGCACGCTAAAGAACCCTCACTGCTCAATGGCCGTAAGCGCCGAGCATAGGCCTAAATTTGAAGCCCTTCACCGGTCTTGGTGACGTCTCCATATGAGTGAAAAATTCTCGAGGGAGACGTTAAGCAAGATACAATCGATCAATCCATTGCAAATATATAGCCTAATATCTTTACAAAAATCTAAACGCATATCACCAAAAACTATTTTTCAATGTGTCTGAACTTGCTCATTGTCTCCATATACCAAGCATATCTAAAGTAAATAAATCATCATCAAAATCAATATCATTCCGATCATCGAAGGCTTCTTCTGAAATTTATGTACAGTATAATCATTTTCACTCGCAACACAGGCATTAAACACGCCCATTACACATGAATAATCATTACAATTATCAAATTTTCTAAACTCCTGTTCGACCTCACTGTATGGGTCATCCTTACATAACTTGGAACCTTCAGGTAGGATATAAACAATACCAAGTAACATGTCTGGCTTTTTCCAAATAATTTTTTTGGATCAATTTTACACCAAAATGCGTAGTTACTTTCGCTGTCTATAATTTGACTATGATCTGACAAATTTTTCCTGTAATATAATACCACCTGACTTTCTTTTGCCGACATGTGTTCTATTTTTTATTTCTAAAAGATAACCAGGTAAAAGAGGTGGATCTAAATTATCAGTTTTACACATATGTAGTTTCAACAAAACCAAGATTATCAAACTTGTTAACTAAGTCGAGAAACTCTGGATACTTACGTCGTGACGTTAAACCACATGCACAGCCAAGCTCTATGTATAGGATTTCCCGAGCTAATTGTGTGTGCTTTTTGTCCCTCTTCTCTTGGGGCATGATCGGGTAATTTTTCCCCCATCTTTCTTCAATTTCCGGGGGGGGGGGGGGTTGTCTCATTTACCAAAATTTAGATCCGATTAGTTTTTGCGCTTCACGAGTCCTGATACATATCCTGTCCTTGAAACATGTAAATTTGGCCACAATGTTTCGTGGGTGCTCATCGAATTCACTCCACTTTTCATTCCTATGGACGCGCTTGAAAGAGATCTCATAATACAATTTATATTTTCTTTGACAACGCTGTAGGAGTGCCTCAGTATCCTCTCCTCTCTGGTCTGGGATTTCGGAAAATACTAGGTTGTCCCTCATCGATCAGACTTCGAGATCTGTCACCGAACTCTACATTTTTTGTCAGTCTCTTTCATTCTTTTCAGCTCTTCTGTTATCTTGTTGTCTGTGACTGGATGTACTGGTCTAAGCTCTTTCTGTTCTGTTCGCCTCTGTTGTTTCCTTAACAGAAATGAACACGTATCCAAGTGCGCTCACAGATTCAAGGTTCCGAAGTTCGCTCTTGACACTTATCACGTCTTCATCCAGCCTACTCGCGTGTGATTTCACTTGTATTAAGGGATCCTCAAATCTCAATCAGTGATTTCATCTCTTTCTCAATTGCGGTTTGAAAGTTTTGTGTTTATTTGGATTAGGAGAGATTGGATCAATATCCCAGAGTAACACCACTTTCATTTTTGTTTTATTTGACTCGCCATAGATGATAGAGTGACTTTCTCCTAGGAGTTTTGTTGTGTCGGTTACAGACATTGTGCTGTTGTAAGCTTTTATTTCACAAACCTCTCGGAAGAGGGTAAAAAACTACAAACAAAACAAGGTACAGTGTTACAAAGGCAAAAAGAAAGTAAACATAGTAACCGTTACAGGTTATAAACAATTTGAAATACAGTTATTGACTGGACTAGAAAAACATCATTGACTAGTTTACGTAAAAAACACCGATACAGAATAAAGATGAAAAATTACGACAATTCTAGTCCTCCATACTTTTGTACACACGAGCTAAACTTCACAACAGATAAACGTTTTCTGGCCTAACGTTTAGCATAAATGATCAGTAGATACAAATACAACTAAAAGAAACATAATTATGTAAAACTTACTCCATGAGAGGGCAAGACATCGGAAAACAACAAAGAAATTCTGTGCCGCGAAAGTGCGGGAATACACAGAGCGAGACTACAACGAAAAAACAGAACGTCCGGAAACGAAATCTCCGGACACTACACTCCCCCTCTGATTTCTATTAGAAATCACTACATTCAAATAAAAATATCTACTCACACAGGTGAGTTATAAATCACACATAGCAAATGATACTACAAATGTCATATTATCTATACTTCTAAAAGAGTAACTAACTCTGAAATTGGTCTCACATAAGTAACTCGCTCGCCGTTTTTCATAAGATCAAGTTCTACTTTACGAACTTTGCCATCTTCACTCTTAAATGCCTTTGTGATTATTCCTAGAGGCCAATCGTTGCGGGCACTCTCACGATCTTTCATGAGGACTACGTCTCCTGGTTTCAAATTTGGATGGTCCTCCTGCCATTTCTTGCGCACTTGTAGGGTCTGTAGGTATTCCATCTTCCACCTTTTCCAAAATTCATCCGCAAGACCTTGAACACGTTTCCAATGTGAGCGAATCATTTCTTTTCTCTCAAAGTTTGGAAAAGGACATACATCTGAAGTAGTTTTCATGGTTAGTAAGGTCGCTGGTGTAAGTATGCTCGGAGCTTCCGGTAAGGGATCGTCCCAATCAGACTTTTCTGGAGATGACATCATGTTCCTAAGAAGTAATTTTCCTTTAATTATTACTGGCTGTGCAAAACCAATGGGGTCATAAATGCTGTTTATGACTGACAACACCCCTCGTTTCGTGTAGGGTTTCTCTTCACTTGAGACTTTAAATAGAAAAATGTCTGCATCGGTGTCCCAAAGTAGTCCTAGACTTCTTTGCAGTGGGAGGGAAGCTGTACCGAGATCCAGATCTTTAAGGTTCTTTGCGAGATCACTTTGGTCAAAGGAATCAAGAACTGCTCTTCTGTTTGATGTAAACTTGTGCAGTCGTAAGGCTCCACCTTCACTCAAGGCATCTTTTGTCCTGTGGACAAGACTAACAGCTTCTTCCTCACTTGTACACGATAAAAGGCCGTCATCAACATAGAAGTTGTTGATCACCAGGTCTTTGACATCAGCACTTGCTGATTCAACTGCCTTTCTAAGGCCGTAGGTAGCCACGGATGGCGAAGGACTATTACCAAAGACGTGCACTGTCATTTGGTAATCAGTGAGTGGACGGTCTGGATCATTGTTCTCATGCCATAAAAATCTCAGGAAGTTTCGATGTTCAGGAGTCACTTTGAAGTTATAGAACATTTGCTCAACATCCATTGTTACCGCAACAGCCTCCTTCCTGAACCGTAGAATAATACCAAGTAAACTATTGCTAAGATCTGGTCCCTTGAGCATTACGTCATTCAGAAATCTGGCAGAAGAATCAAACACAATTCGTATGCTTTCTGGCTTTTTGGGGTGGTAAACCCCGAACAGCGGAAGGTACCAACACTCGCTTCCTTCAACCAGGTCTGGAGCAGTCTCTGCATGATTATTATCAAATAACTTCTGCATAAAGTCCACCACATGTTGACGTTTTTCGGCATTACGCTGGATACTAGCATCGAAGGATCTCGCACGACGTAAAGCTGCTTCTTTATTATTTGGCAGGCTCATCCTGTTTTCTCGAAATGGAAGTGGTGCCATCCACTGACCCTCTTGTGTTTTTTGAAACCCAGCATCCATAATATCTTGATCTTCTATTGACAGTCCTGGTTTTTCATCATGTTCTGTTTTCTTAAATACTGGGTCCATGTCTACATAAATCTTGTTCTTGCAATTTCTCATCAATGTAGGGCGACCATTACTAAGAACAGCTGTTTTGTTGACGTTCACTATGTCAGGACCATGTACTTTTCCAAGGCATACATTTCCAATAACAACCCAGCCCAGGGGTAATCGTTGACCATAGGGTAGGTCATCCTTCCAGATTCGCTGTTCTAACACATGATGTGCCGTAATAAGATCACGCCCAATCAGCAATTCTATGTCAGCTTGCTCATTCAATCCTGGTATTGACGAAGCGATACCTTTCAGGTGAGGGAAGTTTCTGGCAGCAGCAGGTGACGGAATCTCTTCACGATTATTTGGGATGTCGTTGCATTCTATTAAGTTGGGCAGTTTCAAAGCACATGATCCATCCAGAGATTCTACCACGTATCCTGAGGCTCTCCGTCCAGCCACATTAAATCTTCCTGCGCATGAGGACAAAACATATTCCGTCTCTTTCCCATGTTCACCAAAGGCGTCAAAGAACTTTGAAACCGCTAATGACCTGTTGCTCTGATCATCGATCATGCAATAGAGTACTCTACAGTGGTGACGCTGTCCATGAGGATACACTCTGACCAACACTATTTTGGCACAGGACTTGGAGGTATATCCTGGAACTTTACAGATTTTGGTGCATTTGTTGAAAACAGTTGCATCAGTAGCATGATTGTTCTCCCCTTCATGAGCCCTCTGGGGAATAGGTACTCGAGGATCTGAATGGAGTGCGGAAGGATGTTCACTCGAACGACAAACCTCGCATCTCACTGTCTCCTTGCAAGTCTTTCCAAGATGTTTTTTCTGACCACAACATTTGAAACAATAACCATTGTCTCGAATGTAGTTTCGTCTCTCAGTTAAAGGTTTGGAACGAAACTGGCGACACATGTTGAGTGTATGGTTTGTTCCATGTATAGGACAGACTTCACTCTTCACCTCTGTTTTTCTTGTAGAAATGTGTGCTTTAGGACTAACTGGTCTCCTGAATGTTCTTGTGTCACTATCCTGTCGAGTACTATTGTTGTTGTCAAAAACAAACCCAGGGTCATTCCGAATGCGGGCCGTTCTTTGTATAAATGATACAAAAAGGGAGAATGGTGGAAATGTCACTTTATTAGCTTCTTTGTACCTATTCGCTTCATTTGTCCACTTTTCTTGTATGCTATATGGGAGTTTTCTCACAATTGGATTTATTCCAGTACTGGAGTCATAGTAGGCAAAGAGTAGTGAAAATCGCTCATCACGCTTGATGGAATCGATCTCCATAAGCAAGTCTGACAATTCGAAGAGTTGGCTTCTATCAGTATTCTTTAAAACTGGAAATGCTGACACTCTGTCCTTTAACGAAGACTCAATGCTCTCTGGACTACCAAATCTTGAATCAAGCCTCTCCCAAATTAGTATCAATGCGCGGGAAGGTTCGTTTGGGTTTGCACTTCTAATGTTCATAGCCTGTCGTTTGGAGTTGGTGCCGAGATTCTGAATAAGTAGATCAAGTCTTTCGAGTGGAGAGGCACCCAACTCACTCATTACGTTTTCAAACGTAGACTTCCATGCGTAATAATGTCCAGGGATATCATCGAAAGTGGTCAAGCGTGCAGGGAGTAATTGTTTTTTGGCAAGAAGTTTTGCCAGTTCATGAGTGTCACTAGACACAGAGTTAGTTTGCTGCACAAACACAGGAGCTTCAGGGTTGAGAATCGAGGGTTTAATGGAGTCGGTCTGATCTCGCACAAACTTTTCTGTGTATTCTAGTGTTGACGGGATATCCAAATGTTGGATTGGATTGTCCATATTATGCTCCGAGGTTTCTGTATTATGCTCTTTGATTGATGATCTTGGGAGATAGTCTATATCCTCAAATTTATCAGGTGGAAAGCTGCCACCTAAAGACTCATTGTCTGAGAAATCAAACACCCTTTTGATAGCTCTCAAGCTTGATTGTGCAGCGTCATATTCGCGTTTAACTGTAAGCACGCAGCGGGCTGCCTTTAAATCTGCTTCTTTCTTCATAAGTTCAGCCTCTTCTTCTGCGTACCTCATTCTAGCTCTGACTTCCTCTACCTTGGCTGTGTGTTCAAGCATCACGGCTGTAAGATGTGAACTCGAAGTGGTCTTGTAAGTACGTTCGGATTTTTGGGAACCTGGCTTTGGTAGAATGTCGTCTAATTGTTTCAGCACAATTCTCACTTTATCTTGTAAAGTTTTATTAATCAGGGACCTTGAAGACTCTTCCCTTAGACTGTTTTCGTGGCGCTGACTTTGTAAGTAGGATGCAAACTCTGCGGATGCTTTGTCGTATTTAAGCATCAGTTTTGTTAATGATGACTTAAAAATCTTTGCTCTTTCAAATGTCATAACCGGGTTTTCATCTATGTCCATTATGAGAGAATCAATGTCTCGCTTGATACAACTAAGTTTTGACACATGTTTAGCTACCATACTTTCAAACTGTTGTAAGCCCAAGGAAGTGAGGCTCCTGGACTCCCGTAGCTGTGGATTTTGATGAGGTTCCATACTGGATGGCTGCTCTCGTCCGAGGTAGTGGATTTTTTACTGTGCTGTTGTAAGCTTTTATTTCACAAACCTCTCGGAAGAGGGTAAAAAACTACAAACAAAACAAGGTACAGTGTTACAAAGGCAAAAAGAAAGTAAACATAGTAACCGTTACAGGTTATAAACAATTTGAAATACAGTTATTGACTGGACTAGAAAAACATCATTGACTAGTTTACGTAAAAAACACTGATACAGAATAAAGATGAAAAATTACGACAATTCTAGTCCTCCATACTTCTGTACACACGAGGCATGTAAACAAAGCTAAACTTCACAACAGATAAACGTTTTCTGGCCCTAACGTTTAGCATAAATGATCAGTAGATACAAATACAACTAAAAGAAACATAATTATGTAAAACTTACTCCATGAGAGGGCAAGACATCGGAAAACAACAAAGAAATTCTGTGCCGCGAAAGTGCGGGAATACACAGAGCGAGACTACAACGAAAAAACAGAACGTCAGGAAACGAAATCTCCGGACATTACAGACATATTGTTCTAGTAGTTCACTATTAATCACTATACATGTACATCTGATGTTTTATATTCTGTTCTGTTCTATCCCGTGGGGATCCGGGTTAGAATAGGTCCTCAGCATCCCCTTTCTTGTCGTAAGAGGCGACTACATGGGGCGGTCCTTCGGATGAGACTGCAAAAACCAAGGTCCCGTGTCGCAGCAGGTGCGGCACGATAAAGATCCCTCCCTGCTCAATGGCCATATAGGCCAAAATTTTGCAGCCCTTCACCGGCAGTGGTGACGTCTTCATATGAGTGAAATATTCTCGAAAGGGACGTAAAACAATATTCAATCAATCATTTATATTCTGTTCTCACTTTCTATCACAAGTTATTCCCGTGGGGATCCGGGTTAAAAGAGGTCCTCAGTATCCCTTGCTTGTCGTGATGTGATCGCAAAAACTGAGATCCCCTGTCACAGCAAGTGTGGCATGATAAAGATCCCTCCCTGCTCAATGACCATAAGCACGGATCATAGGCCTTAAGTTTGCAGGCCTTGGTGACGTTTCCATACTAGTGAAAGATTCTCGAGAGGGACGTTTAACAATAGACAATCAATCAATCACAAATTTAACACAGTATCACACAACATTGTCGGGTATGGTGTACGGATAGGGCCATTTGCAAAAGCGTGACTGCGCGTTAGTCACAACAAGCAACGCGCCGTGTTGCTTGTTGGCGTGACGGTGCGATGGCGCGTTACTTGTCTGGGGGAAGGCACGTTGCTTTGTCGTCGTGAGAGCGCGAAGGCGCGTTGCTTGTTGGCGTGAGAGCGCTGAGCCCTGTTGGCGTGTTGTGAATAACGTGCAGTCACGCTTTTGCAAATGGCCCTATCCGGACACCATAAGTATGTGAGGCCATTAACTACGTGTACAATGGAAAATGTGATAATATGCATATCAGCATCGCCATTATGCGTGAATTAACACAAATTCCACAGTTACCCGACGAACTAGACGGTGATTTCGTATATTCAGATATGAAATAAAAATGAAAATAATAAATTGACATATCAAAAATACTGCCTGATAAAAATTTAAATACACATGCATAATTATGATTTTCAATGTCAATTTACACAGTCCGGGTCCCCGCCCATTGACATTACATTTTGCATTCACATCCAGTTGTAAGTTGTTTACTAAATGCATTCATGTTTCTTTTTAGTACCCTACTGACGAAGTCGAGGGGACTTTAGGTTTGCGCTCCGTCTGTCTAGTTTTCCGCACTTTTTTCTCTGTTCTTGTAGATATTTATTATGCCCCCCCCTTCAAAGAAGAGGGGGATATTGGTTTGCACCTGTCGGTCGGTCGGTAGACCACATGTCCGCTCAATATCTTGAGAACCATTCACTTGATGATAATGATATTTCATATATGGGTTGTTTAAGAGTAGAAGAGGACCCCTATTGTTTTTCAGGTCAAACGGTCAAGGGCCAATCTAGTCTGGACATAGGAATATAATATCCGCTCAATATCTTGAGAACCCTTTGCTTGAAAGACATAAAACTTGGCACACCTAAGGAGTAGATGACACCTATTGATTTTGAGGTCATATGGTCAAGGGTCAAACTGGGCATATGATTGATTGCTTGATGTTTTCCGCCATACTCAACAATTTTTCAGTTATCTGGTGGCGCCCAGTGTTTATTGGTGGAAGAGAGACCCCAGATACAATGTACCTGGGAAGAGACCACCCCGACCTTCCGAAAGTAAACTGGGAAACTTTCTCACTTACCGGCGCGAGCGGGATTCGAACCCGCGCCGACAGAGGTGAGAGGCCGTGTGATTTTGAGCGCGATGTACTAACCACTCGGCCACGGAGGCCCCTGGGCATAGGAATATACTGACCATTCAAATATCTAGAGAACCCTTTGCTTGACAGACATCAAACTTGGTACACCACATCTTCACAAGTCAAGGGTTATTGATTCGTTACCTCGCACTAACCCTTGACATCAGTCGCTATTTAAAAGTTGGGCTCGAGAAGAAGCATATGATTGGTTTGCAGCCTGAAGCTGCAAACCAATCAGACAACGGCTTTTATAATCGGTCGAAAACAAAACTAAACAGTAAACACGCATGACGACGGCATTATGGTGTAGAATTTGTGGCCAATTAGTACAGGACAGATACCGTCGATTGATTTTCGGGAGTTCGTTTTGCTTGAAAAAACAATTAGACGAGGTTTTGGGGTATGAGCCGAATGAAAATGATGGATTGTCGAAGTACGTTTGTCGACTATGTTTTAACAAATTAAACAAGTTGTCTAAAATTGACTATGAACTAAATGATAAACTACAACAATTAAAGGACGAAAAATGTTAATTATTGATTGCGTTATGAAATAATTTAACACGCAATGATGTTGAAAAGTGGGGCGACTATCAGCGTCACTGCATTTTCCTCTAAAATAATGGGAACAACTTCGTAAGATAGCGATTTACCACTGCCGGTTTTAGTCCCAATAAAAACATCTTTTTCTTCTCTGATACATGATATCGAAAGCTTTTGGTTTTCAGTCAAATGATCGATTTGATGTTTTTCACATATCTTTTCGCCAACGGACGCCATTTTTTACTTTCTGTTTATTCCCTTACCAAACTTTCATCTGAAACAAGAAATCCCATTGGCTGATTTATTTTAGCGTATTGCGTCATCCTTTTTCTCGAGCCCAACTTTTAAATAGCGACTGATGTCAAGGGTTAGTGCGAGGTAACGAATCAATAACCCTTGACTTGTGAAGATGGGTACACCAGTACATCTTCAGAAGAAGATGACCCCTATTGATTTTGAGGTCACATGGTCAAAGGTCAAACTGGACATAGGAATATACTGTCCGTTCAATATCTTGAGAACCCTTTGCTTGACATACATCAAACTTGGTACACTGGTACATCTTCAGGAGATGACTCCTTCTGATTTTATGGTCAAAGGTCAAGGGTCAAACTGGACATAAGAATATAATGTCCGCTCAATATCTTGAGAACCCTTTGCTTGACAGACATCAAACTTAGTACGCTGGTATATCTTCAGGAGAAGATGACTCCTATTGATTTTGAGGTCACATGATCAAAGGTCAAACTAGACATGGAAATATACTGTCTGCTCAGTATCTTGAGAACCCTTTTCTTGACAGACATCAAACTTGGTACACTGGTATGCCTTCAGTAGAAGATAACCCCTATTGATTTTGAGGTCACATTGTCAAAGATCAAGAGTCAAACTGGACATATGAATATACTTTCCGTTCAATATCTTGAGAATCCTTTGCTTGACAGACATCAAACTTGGTAATATACTGTCCGTTCAATATCTTGAGAACCCTTTGCTTGGCAGACATCAAACTTAGTACAGTGGTGTATATTCAGGAGGAGATGACCCCTATTGATTTTGAGGTCACATGGTCAAAAGTCAAACTGGACATAGTAATATACTGTCCTCTCAATGTCTTGATAACCCTTGCTTGACAGACATCAAACTTAGTATACTGGTACATCTTCAGGAGAAGATGACCCATATTGATTTTGAGGTCAAAAGTCAGTTGTTGAACTGGATTGGTACCGTATAAGTTTTACATAGTAATATATTGTCTCCTATATTTTAAGAATTATTTGCTTGATTGACACCAAACTTGGTACAGCATAAGGAGTAGATGACCCCTATTGATTTTTAAGTCACCTGGTCAATTCACTCTTGACATAGGAAGATACTGTCTGCTCAATATTTTGAATCGATGATACTACTATCAGTTAAATGATGTGTGTATAACCCTTTTCAATTTTGCACCATGGGGGGCATATGTGTTTTACAAACATCTTTTGTTTTGTGAAGTGTTTGTATGTGCATGTGGGATGTATTTTGATTTTCTACAATTTTTGAGAAAATTACAGGTTGTTAAACTTAGTATATTTGGAAATGGAGGGTACATAATTTCTATGGAAGGTACATAATATGTCCGCCCTACCCCTCCCACAGTTTTCAAGTGAGGACCTTATTTTGTGGAGTGTTTGTATGGGTATTGAAGGTGTGCATGTGGGATGAATTTTGATTTTCTACAATTTTTGAGAAAATTACAGGTTGTTGAACTTAGTCTATTTGGAAATTAATATTCTATAGAGGGTACATAATTTGTCCGCCCAACTCCTCCCCCAGTTTTCAAGTGGGGACCATCTTATTTTTGGAGTGTTTGTATGGGTATTGAAGATGTCCATCTGGGGAAGTATTTTGATTTTCTTCCATTTTTGAAAAAAAATTACAGGTTGAACTTGGTCCATTTTGAGGAAATTTGGATTTTTAAGCTAAGACCCTTTCATATGAAAGTTTGTCACAGCCTCATGATGGTTGATAATACCTGAAGCAAAGTTATACAAATTATAGCACAAGAAAAACACCCGATGTAAGCATTTCACGGGCGTATTATGTATCGTTTGCGTTACTCTTGTTACATAATGCAACAAAGATTCAAATCTACAGTGTTCATGTATCAAGAGAATTAATAACGCGTTTGAGTGTAAAATCCAGGAAACTTTAGAATTATAATTTACTAGTATAAATGCATACTACATGTCCTAATGATTGTTGTCATATTCAAAGTCAACATCCCGTGGGGATCCGGGTTAGAATAGGTCCTCAGTACCCCTTACCTTTCGTAAGAGGCGACTAAATAAGGTGGTCCTTTGAAGGAGACCGAAAAAACGAGGTCTTGTATCACAGCAGATGTAGCACGATAAAGATCCCTCCCCGCTCAATGGCCATAAGCGCCGGGCATAGGCCTAAATGTTGCAGCCTATTGATACCGGCAATGGTGACGTCTCCATATGAGTAAAATATTCTCGAGAGGGATGTAAAACAATAAATAATCAAATCTAACAATCTAAAATTAATTTTTTTGTAAGGAAATGTTGGTTGGGTATTGCATAAGTGATGCCTGGTAGATTCGGGTTTATAAGCAGAACAAGTACATACTGAAGTACACACAGGGTATGACAAGGTGTAGCACTTTATAAAACAAATACAATACTATTTGCTATCTTGGAAATGATTTTAAAAAAAATATGTCCAGATTCGCGCCGCGCAGTAGTGGCGAAAAATGATTTTTGATCCATTGGGAGCGCTAGTGGTAGTTCACATGTTCTTCAGGACAAGGTACACATACTTGTTAATAGAATATTTTAAAACTTTTTTTCGCCGAGGCCTCGGTCGCCATCGTTAGTTTCTTGTCGTCTTGGTTGGCCATATGAATGTAACCTTACGGTCGCCTAAAATCGTTTCTATTCACCCGTTTTAAAATACATCACATTTCAGGACATTTCTCTCTCGCTATCCATTATCAATATTATACTAAGGTAAATATTTCAAAGGCGAGTTATACGAGAAAATATGAATCAATTCATCAAAACTGAATCATTGTCGCACAATTATTATATAATTGTCATCTTGAGTGACGAAGTTCGAGTAAAGACTATCCAACAGGTAGATGGACAAGGTGTCACTGGAACAATCCCGTGGGGATCCGGGTTAGAATAGGTCCTCAGTACCCCTTGCTTGTCGTATGAGGCGACTAAATGGGGCGGTCCTTCGGATGAGACCGTAAAAACCGAGTCCCCGTGTCACAGCAGGTGTGACACGATAACGATCTCTCCCTGCTCAAAGGCCGTAAGCGCCGAGCATAGGCCTAAATTTTGCAGCCCTTCCACCGGCAGTGGTGACGTCTTGATCATTTGAGTGAAAGATTCTCAAGAGGGACGTTAAACAATATCTAATCAATCAATAACTGCAACAATTAACGGAAAACACACGTGTATTCCCTAATTCACACCTGACATATTCTGCATAATTTGATTAGTGCAATTTTCGTGTTCGAGGATACAATTATCGTGCCAAAAATTAAGCGACACGATTGGCCAGTTTTATTTTCAGATGCATGTTTACTTTGAATTTACATAAAATTTATCAATTCTTAATTGGAAATGAAATTCCATGTGAAGAAAGAAAATTCCAGTTCGATTTCATCAGTTAAAAACATTCTACATTACATAAACTGTAGGTTTACATGGTTAAAATCAGCTGGGAAGAACTTTTACTATCGGTCGACCACTTCCGAAAAGCGTCCGCCAAATGCTACTAAAGCTGCATCATGATGGCGTAAAGTCTTGCGAAATTTTACGCCTTACCAAAGTATCTCATAGATGTGATCGATAGCTTGTTGCGGGTGGATCCAGGCCAAAGGTGTCTACTGATGTTGTGGTGGACATGGTCGTAAATTATAAGACAAAAAACCCCGAAGATGTATGAAATTAGACAACGTCTTATCCAAAAATGGAATCTGTTATGAAGATAATGTTCCTAGCGTAAGTTCTATTGATTAAATTTTACGACGGAATTATTTGGGAAGGAAATCTCTACCCATTGGTTCACACATAGTAGAGAGATTTAACACGCTATCTGGGGTGAATGGCGTTAAAAGAAACAAAACCAGATGCAAACGAATTTCAGCTGCAAGACCTTGGTATCAACCCACCACAACCTCAAAGAGTAAATACGAGTTTGAAGACAATACGAACCTCACAAAGGTCCTAAAGACAGAAGTGACTGCTCAACAAACACAGTATATGTACAATGAAACAGAATTCCTCAAAACAGAAGCTCTAGGGAGACCCGTCCCGATTCAACCACGAAAAGGCAGGCCAGAGACACCGTTCCGATTCAACCACGAAAAGGCAGGCCAGAGCCACCGTCCCGATTCAACCACGATCCTTAAAACGTAGGCAGAAAATTCATCATCTGAATTCCATCATTTCAAATTAAACCAGATTGTCACCTTTACATCAACAAACGGAAAGAACATTATTCAGGAACCACAAGAAACAAAGATTCATTTGATTTTATATTGTTTAACGTCCCTCTCGTGACTTTTTTCCACTCATATGGAGACGTCGCCAAGAAACAAAGTAATAAAGATGTCACAGGCACCTCATCCCGGTATTTAAAAAAAACAAAAAACCATCACTGCATACCCCCAAAAGAAAACAAAAAATACGAACAAAGAAGCAAAACTACCAAAAATCTTTCCAGCCTTTCTCTATATTGGATCTCTGTGGCTGAGTGGTTAGAGCATCGCCCTCAAAATCACACGGCCTCTCACCTCTGTCGACGCGGGTTCGAATCCCGCTCGCGCCGGTAAGTGAGAAAGTTTCCCAGTTTACTTACGGAAGGTCGGTGATCTTTTCTCAGGTACATTGTATCTGGGTTCTCTCTTCCACAAATATAAACTGGGCGCCACCAGATGAATGAAAAATTGTTGAGTGTGGCGGAAAACATCAATCTATCTATATTGGATCCAACGTTTGGTTTAATCCACGTGTCGCCAGCAACTCCCGAGCTGCTCTCAATGGAACGGTGAAGATAACGAACAGTGGTCTATATCATAACTCCTTCAAGCAATACAAAATAGAGAGTTTGGCAAACACGGGTCCAAGGATACCAGAGATGGTCAGGTGCCTATTAAGAGTAAACATCCCATGTCGACTGGTCATAACCACCGTGAGCAAGTAAACGGAGTTGTCCGTATCTAAGATCAGTGTGCCAAGAACAATCGGTATGAAACACGTCATACAGCATTTAACCCAATGATACAACGTTGTATTGGCAAACTAGATCTTTATAACTACCATAGAATTTACATAATGCTGAATTTAAACGATACTGTTGAAACCCCTGCACCACCAACTTGTTTGTCAATAGCCAACCTCGATTTAAAAACTGATCATACTTGTTTTCAGATGGCATCCATGACGTACGTTGGGTTGGGGTGCATAGAATCGCCGAAATTACCAAAGAAATGACCGAAATTACCAATAAAGAGACCGAAATTACCTCAGTATATGTTCATCTATACACCATCTAGTCACACATCAAATTTCATGAAGATTGGTAACGATTTGAAGGAATTGTTTCCATAAAACTAATTATTGTGAAGTGTAAATCTGAGTTACTTTCCATTTATGAATTCTCGTACACAGTAAAGCGAACTATAAATAGCCAGTAAGTTCCAAATGGCAATAACTATACATAAATCAGGACAAAGATTTCATTTTATTTATCACACTTTATTGTATAAATCAATACGATATATAAAACATAAGGCACGTGGTGTATATCAATATCTGATATCATGCAAAGTGCAGATCTTATAAGAAAAATCGACGATATATATTTGTTGATATTTAAAACTTAATAAAGTAGGCATTGTATTCCAAATTAAACACAATATCAGTGCATTGCATTCAAACGACCGCACGTGAAATAAATTGTTTCACGTTTGTGTACGCGAGGTATGTAAAGGGAAATAACTCGTATAAAATTTTTAATCGGTTTAATGGCCACAACTCCTTTAAACCATTATCAATCGTCATGAAATTTGATTTGTGACTAGATGACATCTAATTGAACATACGTTGAGGTAATTTCGGTCCCTTTATTGGTAATTTCGGTCATTTCTTAGGTACTTTCGGTGATTAGCGGTAATTTCGGTGATTCTTTGTACCGCGTTGGGTTGCACTAATCACCTAAACAAATATAACCCTACCTGACCTTACCATGCATACATTTTGCCGAGAATACACTTTTAAATTCTTATTAATGAATTTTAAAGAAATATTCTTCATAATTAATATTTTATAATTCTTCATATATTGAAGGAGGTTGAAAACATATTTAACATTATTGAATTCATTCATTGTATAAAATTTGTTGACTACCAACAATAAATTGATCTGACTTATATAAAATTCAGAATTTTTGAATAAATGTTTATAGGGTTCATGAATTTTATTTATAACTTTACTTGACTTCATACATAAGACTTTAAAACTTAAAAGCAAATTTTTAGACAAAATATATGCTTGGTAAGGTCAGTCAGGATTTTAGTACTTCAGGTGATTAGTGCGTCCCTATCTATATTCGTCATGGATGCCGTCTTTTGAATGGAAAAACGATATGGTTCTTTTATTTTGGGATTTACATAACTAAACGGTAAACAATGGACATTTGATAATGATAGAAAGTTAATTTAATAAACAAATAACATTTTTGAAGGAAACAACATTGTTGCCAAGGTGTACAATAGTCGCTATATACCACCTTCTTAAGTTGACAGTGAAGAGAATATTAATGTTGATAATAAAACATTGACCTCAAAATTTTATTACTTAACATTTTGTCATTTGAACTTTTTTTTCATCTTTTTTTTTTTTTACCTCCTCCGAACGGATTTGAAAATTCTGAAATCCGTAAACCAATTTAAAAAAAAAAAAAATTGGCCGTACTAGATTGTTGTTTGTCCTTAGATATGGAGGATTTTATTTTTCAGGATCAGAGAGTTGTGTGACATTAAAAGATCCGACACAAGTCTTCATCTACAACTGTAACACATGCAGAAGTTCGAAATAGAAGATCGAAGACTGATGTACACAGAAGGGGAAACACTGCGCATATACACTGATATACTGACGTGTCCTGTTCAATGTTTAACATAGGTGTATTAACTTGGAGCGGCCGTTGTTCCGAGTCTTTCAGATCATTTCATATTTAGGTCATTAATGATATTTCAAATCAAGTAATTCTTATATTTTCAAAATTGAATAATCCTATTTCTTTTGCATGTGAGAGAACTTATTTAGAAGTGTGAGAAGATCCGACGAAGTTTGGTGTATCCCCCCCCCCCCCGGCGGGAGGCCTGCTTCAGGCAGAATCTCTCCGGAGCTCTGGTTACGGACGTGGATTCGTCCGGGGACGACGATGGTTGTCGTCGGGAACGGCTGGTGTCGTTACTGATGAGGTGCCAAACACTCGGAGGGGACTCCCGCTAAGCTTTGGGACGAAGCTTCCCCGAGTAGGGGGAACTGTAGCGGACAGTATAAGAGGGAACTTATACTGCCTCGCTAGAGAGCTAGCTTTTCTAGTGATGTGATAGTCTCTCTTGATCACGCAAATTAAGCACCGACGAGCGTGATCAGCACTTGGCTGGGTGACCGCTACACGTTACATTTCATATTTCTAATTGATACATATTAATAACCAAATCTAAAATTAGTTGGTACAATGTGCCATGTGGATACTTTAAAACTTCAAAGTGTACAAAACTGTATATTGACTTATTTCCATATGTAGACACACTAGAATACATTGTGTCAATCAATATTTAAATCCTCATTCATTTTCTTATACCGACAATCAAATATTTCATTTAGTTTCCTCGTTTTATTCATTTAATCAATATTTTATTCACAAAGCAGGTACAGCCTATTTTAGCGCTCCTCCACCCCTCCTCGTTTTGAAGCTAATACGGTGGATTTCATATCTACACGATTTCAATGTAGATATATAATTAGTACCTGAATATTGATACATAAAGATAAACATGCAAATTTAGTGTGGTTATATACAGAAATTGTATGTGTTTTAGCAAAAGTAAAACCTGTACAGAAATGCTTTACCGATTTCTGTATCATACTATTTTAGGCATCGTATACATGTATGTCCTTTAATGGTTGACTCTATATTGTTTAACGTCCCTCTCGAGAATTTTTCTTTCATATGGAGGCGTTACCATTGGCGTCACGTGAAGGGCTGCAAAATTTAGACCGCCTATGATCGGGATCTTTATCGTGCCACTCCTGCTGTGACATGGGGCCTTGGTTTTTGTAGTCTCATCCGAAGGACCGCCCCATGTAGTCGCCTCTTACGACAAGCAAAGGGTATTGAAGATCTATTCTAACCCGGATCCCCACGGGATTCCTTTAATGAGGGAAGTATTTCTCACAAACGACGTTTTCTCTGCACGACTTCCAAATGAAGCAACAATTTATACCGTCGAAGCAAAGGCTATTCAGCTTGCGTTTGAATACATAAAAACTTCTAATGACAAACATTTACTATATGCTCAGACTCCTGTCTTCAGTCAATAAACAACATGAATATTGATCATCCATATATTTTAGATATCTTACACCGGTACTGTCTTTTAACTAAACAAGGTGAAATAGTTGAGTTCTGCTGGATCCCAAGTCACATTGGTATCCATGGCAACACCAAAGCGGCCAAAAATGCACTTCAAGGTGATATTGTACACTTCAAAATTCCATACACTGATTTTAAATATTTCATAAAACTGTATGTAAATTCTGTTTGGCAAATCTATTGGGATTTCTGTGATACAAGTAAACTTTATTCTATTCAAAACAAAGTAATCAAATCGTGTAACATCGTAATGAAACGCCAAGACGAAGTGATTATTTCAAGAATACGCATTGGACATTCAAAATTGACACATTCATACCTACTAAACAGAGAACCTCAGCCTGAATGCATATCTTGTGACTGTACATTAACTGTACATCACATTCTTTTAGAATGTAGTGATTTTACGCCCATACGAAATAGACTTTTTAATAGTATGCAATCAATGAAAGAACTTTTTACAAATATCGACAATCATTATATTATATAATATTTACAAGAACGCGACTTTTACAGAAAAATTTCATAATGCAACTGTTTATATACACTAATTATTTTTTGTTTTTTAACCTGCTTATATACATGTATTTTTAACTTTTATATCCGTCAGATAGGACGTTAAAGGGTGTCCAGTGTCAAGGATTACAACCCCCTTGGCACGCTAAAGATCTTTTCCCTGATGTTCGAAAAAGAGTAGGCTCACTGGGGGCCGTCAGGGAAATACTCACAACCAAACATAATGGAATTATTTAACCGCCGTAAAATGGCTGAAATATTGCCAAAACGGCGTTAAACCCCAATCAATCAATTAATTTCTGAAGGGAGGCGTGTATCATTTTTATTTTTTGTACCTTGGCGAGATTCGTATTTCTTCACAAGAGAGTTATCATGACAAACTATTTAATTTGTGTTATCGAATGCTTACGGTAAATGAAAGAACAGGTACGTGTACAGTATAATATAAGGTATTAACTATACTACATTTTAACACCAAAAACATAACACTAACATACATTGCCTGACAGCCAGTCGTGATTGCTGGACGCCCGTAATTTATTGTATTCTAAATACACAATTCGCAGAAAAACAAGGCGTTTTCCCATATACAAAAATTAAGATAACCTTCCAACTCCATATACAGAATATGAGCAATACATAAATAACAATACTTTTAAATATACCTCAAATCCCCTCTATATAGCATCAGGGCCGGCCAGGAAAAAACTAGAAATAAAACGATGAAAATCGCAAAAAACCCTAGAAAAGTGCCGCTGGATGCAGGGGTTTGTGAACGGACCTCACAGCTTATTTGTAAATGTTTAACCTTTGCATGGCATGGATGAAAACATAAGATTTAATTATCCATTAAGTTTCGTCTATCTCGTGACGAACGGCGGCTAGAAGTGAATACCTGAATTGCAGCTCGAAAACCTGTTTTTCTAACTCGCATTCTATTGGCTGATAATGGATCATTCCATTCTACCTGTACAATATACTGTACCGTCAATACAACATTTTCCCGCTATTAGTAACGAAACGCGGGAAAATATAAATTCCGGTTGAAATAATCTGGAAAAGGGGAAATTCTATACGGATGAAAAGTTTATGCTACAATATCGGTTTTATGTTGCAAAGGAGAACTGAAGCATTCGTATACAATTAATAAAGAACAAACTAGCAAAACAAGCTATGATATTAATGGTCAAATTAAACAATTGAGTAGAACTTATAGAATTTGGAACCTAAATATCTCCAAGTTTAAGTACAATGGAAACACTTGAACTTACACTGGGGTTTTCATGTTACAGAATATGTTCGGATTGTGTGTCCGTTTGAAGATAGATATAGGAAACTCGCACTAGACTGACTAAAAGTACGTTTTTGTACTTCCTCGTCGTACAAATATCTACCAGTCTGAATGCAGATTAAGAGTATTCTTATTGACAAACTATTCTGAATGAGCAGAGAGGGGTTATAACATTGTGTGATACACGTAACATGGTGACTGGGATCTACGTGTACTTTCTGTGGAGCAGTGTACTTCTGGGTAATATTAGAGCTCAGTTCGCATTCCCCTTTTGGAAAGGCTTGTAAGACATATTTCTCATTTCCATTATAAATAGATTTGTGTTATAGATAATCTATATACTAATATTTTGCACAAAGTATTACAATGCTGTAAATAATATTGCAGTAACCATAGATATGGATTCGGCTCTTTCGATTGGGGGAAAGGTATTTATAACTCATTAATAATTCATTTGCACATGTACCAGTACATGAAAATCTAGAATATCATGAAGCGTTTGACACAATTTAAAAAAAAAAATGTTCCCTATACCTAATGTTCATGCATGGATGTTGTATTTAGTGATGTCGTAGGTAAATAAGATCTAGTATACTTCGCCTAGACACCTGATCCCACCACTAGTGTTTCCAGGGGTCCGTGTTTGCTCTGTTTTTGATTTTGTTTTGTTTATAGGATTTAGGAAATTGATCACTGTTCGTTATCTTCACAGTTTTCATTTCATAATATATATGTAACATGAGCATTCCGATATAATGTACGTGTAGGTAAACCAGGGGTCTGATGCTTTACATGAAACGATCATAAATTATCGCGTACATGAAAGATTAAGATAACGAATAGTGATCAATCTCATAACTCCTATAAGCAATACAAAATAGATGGGCAAACACGGACCCCTGGACACACCAGAGGTGGGATCAGGTGCCTAGGAGGAGTAAGCATCCCCTGTACTTCAATGCCAGATTACACGCGTCTGAAATGACCAACCCATGTATTAAGAATACGTGCTACATGTAACATTATAATAAAGTTATAACAAAACGGGTCCGAAATACTTCAAACAGATATGACTAATCTAAACCAGAAGTATCCGATTTCTAACTTATCAATTGAAAGATATATGTACATGTAGTTCGGTTGCTGAATTAAACTTTGTTCGATGTTTTGAAAGAAAGCTCACAACTCGATGTTTTGGTGTTTGTTTGTAGCTCGAACTATTTCTTGTAAAACGGGATACTTTGGAGTCTCCTGCAATAACAAATGTAAATATCCAACTTATGGGAATCAATGCCGACTGAGGTGTGACTGCAGTGAAAGCCTATGTAACCATGTAAACGGATGTCCTAGTCCTGGTCAGTGTATAGATTAACACCGCTCCTCCTTATCATGATTTTTTCATGCATTAATCTAAATAAGCGAGATAGAGGTAGGTTGTTATAAATTATGTTGACAAATGTAATACCCACATAAAACATCATATAATACTTGATCTTAATACTGTATAATGTAATTGAATTAATTTATTGGACATTCAATATTTAAGATTGGAATAAGGAGGTGCAACTTCAGTATCCAAGTACTGATAAACAAGAGTTTGCAAAATATATAGTAGTACAAATTTTTCATTGTATAGCTACTAGTTGCCGTATCGGCTACATTGGGAAGTACTGTGAAACGCCCTGCCGTTATCCAAATTATGGTGCTGGTTGTCAGAAACTGTGTCTTTGCGCGGAACAGCGGTGTAATTCTTCCACTGGTTGTAAACAGATGAAAGATAGCAATGGTAAAGCAAGTAAAGTGGACCAAATATTTTATATCAATGTCCTAATACAGTCTTCTGCCTCAGTTCTGGGACTCTATTTACTTGGGTATTATTAGAAATTTCAAAGTTTACATATTGTGGTGTTGACGTCAGAGATTAACTCTTGATTAGAGATTCAGTTAATAACCAGACAAGCACTTCATACTGTTGTATCTCGTGTCTAGAGTTAAAGGAGCAACTATCAGAGGGCAAAATCTTGTTTCATTTGATATCAGGATAGCCTCTATCAAATTAGTAATCAAAAGCGTATGTTTCAGAAAATCCCACTCAAAGAAAAGAAAAAAGTTTAGCTGACAATAGCTAGCTACATGTATAAGGTTGTAAGATACAGATAATCTTTCAATCCACCACCACCCGAAAACTCATATCAGCGAGGGAATACGCAGTAGGGATCATCTGTAGGTCCCCGATAAGAGAAAAACGAAATCCAGTTGGAGACTCGGAACCTAAGAGTCTTAAAAGTTATTTGTTTATTTGAAATTTCAATACTCATACGTTATTGTATCATAGCATAACATTTTTTACCAGGGTTGTTGTTGGTTTTTTTTTTGGTGAACTTTCGAATTTAATGCAACGAAAATCATTGAATTTTATTAATTTTTATGTTTGATTTTAATTGAAAGTACACGACAGTGATTGATAACCTTTGAATTGTAACGTATAAATATCAATTAAATTCTGCAGTTTCTTTGGGCTTATAGACCTTTCTTGTTTGTGTTTACGCGTCTGCATACTTGTGTATAGACGGCTAAGTACGTTGTACCAGTACATTTCATTTTTCCTTTCGTTTGATTATAGCAGTCTTCATGCATCGAACATCACAGTTTACGTTAACTTCTACAGTCAACAGGGGAAAAGATAGTGCGACTATAGATATGTTAACAGCGGACTCGCTTATCTCAAACAGAGACTCGAGGGTATATACCACAGGTAACGTAAAAGGAAACTAAACGTGATTAATTTATTACAATACAAGACCCTGGTGGTTATTAAAGTTGACATAATATACATTTCTTTCAAATTATGTATAACTTTTTCCTGATAGAAGTCTTAATTTCTGAAGGTCTCTTTTACATGGATCCCAAGATGGTTGAGGATACACCTTCCCCTGACATTTGTTAAATTTTTGCTTATCTTGATACAATTTCAGTTATAAAGCGTTAAATATTAGGCCTTTAGCGTAAATGATCTCTCGGAAAAATACTCATAATGGAATATCCCCCCCCCCCCCGAAATATACTAGATCAGTGAATATTATCATCAAACATAGAAATCTATTTATAAATCATTTAAGAACATTTTTCTCCTGCAATGAAATAATCCAAAAACATAATATGATGTAAAACTAACCTTAAACATGGCTGGATCATGTACATACTAGTATATGTATGTTTATACTATATTTGTATATACTTGTATTAGGTTTTACTGGGTTTTATTGGGTTCGACAAAATCGGCGACATGCCTGATAATTACATGTACACAGCATTAACAGCGAAATATATGACATTCCACATTATCTTCTGAAAGAGCTACTGAAAGTTGGACACATAAATTGCCCTTGCGTTGAAGTGATTTGGTGTAAAATTTATTTTTCAAGTCCATATGGCTTCAATGCATGTAGTGATTAAATGAATTTGTGTCATCCAAGGATATATGTTAACGATAAGATTGATTTCAAATCCGAGACTTTTTTGAAATATTTACTACATCTCGTTTGGATCGAAACACCCATACCAGCCCTTAACTTTCATACTTGTTAGTAGAATTCTGATGGAACACTCAATTGTAGATATTTAGGCACAAGGAGAGTTTACTTTTAATGATGTTAAAAGGTACAATGTAACGTAAGTCCTAAGTGTCTTCATAATGTTCCTGTTTAAATATTACAATCAAGCTATGATGTAAATATTGTAGTGTTATATATACAAGTACATGTTTATTTTAATATAGTATCATTCTGTTTTTTGATGAAAAAAGTGAAAGTAAAAAAAAAAAGATCAATGATTATAAATGCTATAAATACATACATTGTAATTTGAACAAATAGGTGGTGGATGTCCTGCTGGATTTAACGGGAAAGACTGTGTAAAGCCATGTCGATACCCAAGCTATGGATTGGGTTGTCAATATGAATGTTTTTGTTCCACAGACCTGTGCAATCCTTCCTCTGGGTGCCAAAAGAATTCGGATGGTTAGTTAAAATTCACTTGTTAGATCAGCGGAGTCACTCGTGTGACTCAAGCAATCAGGATGATGACATGCCTATAATGAATATTGAGCAAAATCCGTGAAATGGATGACCCCAGGGTTGAGAGATGTGGTTAAGTTAGTCATAGATGTAAATGCATTGTATCTTAGAAAGTCTTCTTTACTTCTGGACATCAAGGAGGCAAAATGTTTACGTGATAATAATGAGCTTGAGTCCTTAACCCTAACTGAAATTCACGATTTCTGGGATGAGTCCCTAGGGCGGAGCTAGGAAAATGCATTATATTTTAGAACAAGGGATACATATTACGGCCGTGGGAAGGTTATATACCTGTATAAGATGTCCGTTTTGTTTGGCATTGATTAGCAAACATGGCAAAATGCCAGGAGTTGTAAAACTTTACTTAAAGCTGACATGAATTAATAAATATAGTATAATTCTAGATGTCCGCCATAGTTCTCTGCTAATCCGCCATATTAGTTGGATATTCTATTGTTATATGTATCAGGGTTCGCATGGTATATAAGCGGACGAGTTTTGCTACGCTTTACTTCACATCAGTGTATTCGATTTACCTGTGCGGGTAGCTTCGGTGGGTAACACGTACATCTCCGATACTAATTAATAGGAAATCAAGAAGAAATGAAATCAGGTTTTGAAACACCACGCAGTGCTCAAAATTACAATAAACATATCGTACAGTAGTAAATCACTCTAAACGCTTTGGATAAATAAATATAGAATGCGTTTTCTTTACGTGAATGTGCGTACATATGCAATAAATATGTCAAAACTATACAAAAACGCGGAGAAATAGTTCATCTATTATCTATTGATGAAATGGAATAAGCAAAGAGTATAAAATATATACCATTCACACTTACTTCAAGCAAAATGCAAATACATAAATGCTACTGTACGTATAAAGAAGACATGGTCATGTATGTTCGCCATGAAAAAGCATCGAATGCGGACGACTATTTACCTGGGTCTACTCGTAATATCTGTAAAGGACCGTAGATGTACGTGTACACTTGTTGAAAATACTCAAAGTAGTAGTAAAACTCCCTTTATTAGCATAATCCATGAAACAAAACGATACACCCCATTTGTATTCCAACAGTAAACAACATTTCCATTGTACACACTGCGACACACTTAACCCGTGCCGATCAGCTATCTTCAATCAGGAGAAATATCAGAGTAGAATATTTACCCTGTATTTTGCATGAATCCTTATGCCGTATGATTTACTGGTCAGAGTATTGCAGATTTATAAATCAGGAAATCATTTAGGTACATAAATTGTTTGTGCATAGATAATTTGATATACATGTACAACACTGTACGAGTGTATGGGATGAGAGAGAGGGATTGAGAGAGAGAGAGATTCAAACGACGATCTTGTAATAATCGCGCTCTTATTAAGACAAATGATATCGTTAATTCAATATAAGAGAAAAGTAACTCAATATTCCTCTCATTAATTGATAATACAGATATATTTGATTCATTTAAAGCACGCAATAATTAAAAATTAAACATGCCTTTAAATAATGTTGTTTTCAATTACTTCATTTTATGCTAATTTGGCGCTCAATAGATCTTATATATCTATGCCATTTTGCGTTATTACATTCTGCGTTGAACTCGACGCAAATTGTACTAATGCAAAATGTAATAAATGAGTTTATCATATTATGCATCGTTATCAAGCACATAGAATCAAGGGGAGGGGACTAGAGTGTCTGTCCCCCACCTTTGATAACAACATCCATTTTATTGTTATTTTGTTGTTGTTTTTTTGTCTTTCCCGCCACACTCAACAATTTTTCAGTTATCTGGTGGCGCCCAGTTTTTGTTGGTGGAAGAGAGAACCCAGATACAATATACCTGGGAAGAGACCACCGACTTTCCGAAAGTAAACTGGGAAACTTTCTCACTTACCGGCGCGAGCGGAATTCGAACCCGCGCCGACAGAGGTGAGAGACCGTTATTTTGTAATGCAAATAAAAGATATATTGGGTGACAACCCCTCCCCCAACTTGACAGTTCTGATATAATAGTAGAAGACACACACCACCACCAATTAAGAAAATGAAGATATTGTGAGGCACTCATAGTAGAGGACTCTAACCACCCCATCCCACCCCCAACGATGGAAGAAAATGAAGTGTAGGGGGAAATTATTGAGGCAGTCAAAGTAAAAGACTCTTTTAATCCTTCACCCCCACATTAGGACTTTGAACATCGGATAAAACATCTTGGTTTGTTTGGGTTTTTTGTTTTATTTTATTGCTGTTTTCGTTCATCTTTTTTAATTATTATTTTAAATGGCAAGAAATTTTGAAGAATCCAATTTTTCATTTTTTTCTTCCTGTTGTACCCCCACCCCCCATGAAAAATGATGATACATGTCTGCTTATTACATGTACATTTTGCTTTTCAACACATGTATGCATACTAATTGTATGGTGTAGAAGTGCACCCTTTACCAAGTTTTCCTTTATTTACACAGTGTAAGGAATGGTAAACCAAAATCACAAAACAAAATGCATAAAGGCCAAGATAGTTTTAAGCGTAGGAACTTCATTCACGAATACATAAATACATGTATTCAGAAAAATCGCATGCATGCATTGCAGCACTATAGCACATGTGTGTTTTAACGTTTCTGTAACATGCCATAATAATTATTTTCATTTCGTAGATCTGGCGCAATGGATAAATTCTGAAAATAGACATACATGTACCGCTGTACGTCGAAATTTCAAATTCAAATGTATTCGATAAGATGTTAGTATTCATAAATCAGTAAAATTCGTGTTGAGGTTTTATTTGATATGATACAGTGTCAATCTACTGTAATGCATTAGTACATGTAGGATATGCAAAACGCAAGAGTATAAACATTTTCTAGTATCGATATCTATATGATCACAAAAAAACATTATATAATTTATATCCAGATTCATATGCCGATTTAGATATCAATGAAAACAAAGGTGCATAGTTTGAGGGAAGGGGTTCTAATGAGTGTGATGAAATTAAAAGAAGGAACCCCACATTTGCATTCAAACTAGATGTACTTCAAAATGAATTCATTTCTGCTCTGACTGAAAGCATGATACTAAATTCGGGAACGAATCTTGCATACAATAATTAATAGGGGAACACATAAATTCGAGCTCCTTTGGAATTTAATGAAATGCAGATATGCACCTTTTTTTCAACACGAATTGATATGTTGTTTCAGGCTCGTATACAGGGGGTTGAGGCTGGGCTGGTCTGCTCTCCCCACTTTTGTGACAATTTACTTTTTTCCGTTATTCTAACATACAAAGTCAGTATTTTCTACATGCAGAGTTTAAACTAATATATTTTTAAAAATTTGTAATGAATTCAATTATAAGCATCAACTCCTGTAAGTTTTCAATATATTGTCAATCACAAATTTTTAAATAGCTGGAAATTTTTAATGCTGGTAAGCTGACCATTATATCAGTGATCAATTGTCTTTCCTTCTGTGAAATGATATATTGTACATCGAAGTAGGACAATCTCTCTCTCTATCTCGCTCTCTCTCCTGTTCAATCAATGAATATGGACATACAGAGATCGTAAATAATTATGTGGTTCCCAAAGAGACAATAAAACTATATTTTCATTTATACATTTCCTTTTATATGTGTCTTTG
The DNA here is from genome assembly GCF_947568905.1 of Ostrea edulis. NCBI lineage: Eukaryota > Metazoa > Mollusca > Bivalvia > Ostreida > Ostreidae > Ostrea > Ostrea edulis. The sequence continues at coordinate 47,550,673 of NC_079166.1, read as the reverse complement.
TGTAATCAACTGTTTATTATGGATTGCAAATGTAATACCCGCATTTTCAAACAGATGTATATTTTCGATCATTATTCCCTGATTTGTATATCCAAGTGTGTATATGATCATCGATAAATTTTGAATTGAGCACGCAATATATCCAACCAGATGCTCAGTGTATATGATTAGATTCCCGATTTCTATAAACTGCAAAACCTCGACCAGACAAGCATTGAATACCAGAAATTTTTTCGACTCTGACATCTCCCCTAATTGAAGATGCCCTGTTTGGCACGGGTGAAGTGTGTGGCATTCTGTATAATGGAATGACAACGTGTTGTAAAGTTCTAACGAAATACAAATGGAGTTTATGATTTTGTTTCGTGGATTTATCAGAATAAAGAGAATCTAATATTTTCGGTAAGTGCAAATCTCCGATACCTGTTGAATTGACGGCCGTATTTGATACGGTTTTTTTTTTTTTAATTTTGCGAATATGCCATGTGTATTACATATTATGCATATGGCATGGACTTGTATTTTGCAAGAATTGATATAAATAATATATTTCATGCTCTTTGCTTATTCCATTCTATCAGTATGTAATTGGCAAATGATTTCTCCGCATTTATTTCATAAGAAACTGCGAATACTTGCATGCACTTGCAAGTATGCAAGAAAAGGTTTTTTGCATTTTTTTCTAAATTATCTAAACTTTCGGAATGTTGCATTGGTATACAATAAATATTTTGTAATTTTGAGCAAAGCAGAATGTTTTAAAATGTGATTTTATTTGTTTCGCATTCCCTATATATTACTATCGGAGATGTGCACTGGTCGAGTCCACCTAGAAAAATTACTCAGGTGTGACAATCACATTTGGGGTATATACGGGTAGAGTAAATTAGGCTACCTGAGATACATGTAAATATGGCGGATTAGATGAGAAAGGTGTACGTATTTATTAATTCATGTCAGCTTTAAGGTAGTATAAGCCATCATTAAACTGTGACATACTAAGGACAAACCATACACTCATTATATATTTCCTTAAAACTGATTTAAAGGCCAAGTACGGTGATTTTCCTAAAACTTGAGTTTTATACAGAAAAATATCTGTCGTACACGTATGGATTAATTTCCATGGCAATTTTGATAAAAATCACTTGGCGTGAATTACACAGCACTATCAAACTTTTACCTGAGCGATCGATAAATGTGTTGTGACGTGAGTTATCGTTCGTAGCTTATGACGTCATCTGAGACAACTTTCGATTGCATTGATAGGCTTTTATAGTGTTTACATATAAAATTCCTGCATTTATGGTACAATGCACTGCTTTGAACTACAATGTGAAATCGGGACAGGGATTAAGTATGTTTCTTTTCCCAAAAGACCCTAAATTTTGATGAATTTAACTGAAAAGAGACACTGTGATTTGTGACAAGCCACGAGGATCAGTGAGTGACACTTTCCATCAACCCTGACACACCATCCTGTTTGACTCCAAACAAAGTGCAAAGTGATGGATAACGGGACATTCTACAAAACAAGTGAAGGGAGATATTTTAATTATAAAAAGTTCAACCCAAAAAGGGGGATGCAATCCACCCCTCTCTACATCCACTACTGAATGCTTTAATGCGACATTGTATGCATTGGGTTTGCGATTGCACATAACAATTAATGTCACCCATTACCTAGTTCAAATTGATTTATTAAATGAAATATCTTTCGAATGTTGTCATACTCATACTATATTTATAAGGGACTCATCATTTCATTTCTTCACTATAATATTTTGGAAAAATAAAATATAGTAAAAATGGAAATGAATTCAATTTAAAAAACCCATTTTGATAAAACTTTATTTATTGCGAGGTCAGTCCAATTTCCAAAGCTTTTTTTCCAAGTTCATTATGCAAACAAGTACACGTTTTCCCTTCTCCTACATGTAGTTGCTTTTAAGTGCTACATTAATTAATATATCATGAATCATTAAGGCAAAATTTCACACCTCAAAATGCTACAATTCGTTAACTTTGTGCCGTAATATTTCAATTTCGCATTTGACGTGTGTTGTGAAGAAATTACATGTACTAATAGGCCTAATTTACATTTTATGATATTGTATTTACATGTATATGTTTAAAAAAAAGGGGGGGGGGGGTAACGTTATACACAATAAGTTTTTCTCTTTTGTCTTTTGTTGTTCTGTTTTCAAAATGGCATTTTTCAATTAAATATATATCTAGCTAAGCACATTTGAATCTGAATCTGATCAATCTCATACTAGTAACTCCTATAAAAAAATGAAAACGTGAGAGTCAATCTACTTAAAATCAGATCCTAAAATACGCTCACAATCGCTACAATAGAGTATACGGCGAGTATCTATGAAGTCTGATTTTGATTAGCCTAGATTGTGTAAAATACAATGGTTATCTTTTGATAGAACATTTTTTTCCAATATCATTCCCAATTTTCTATGGACTGGCCCGGTAAATAATTTTAACTGAGATTCCGATGAGATATTTGTCGAACATAGACATATTACTATCTGATGGTTTTGAAACGGGTGCAGGTACAAACATAAAAGGTTGAATCCCTAAACTCAAGTGTATCTACGGTATTTCACCGTTACTATCCACGGTGTTGCTAAAACTGGCAATTTCTCACAGAAATTAGAACGATGAGATACAAGCGTAAACAACCACACATTAAAAGTTTTAAAGAATTATAAACTTTATTTTCAAATCTATTTTTATTACACTTGACCTTTAAGTTCAACAAGCAATTTTCGCAAAAATTGAAGAATATTAAAATCCTTGCCACATGCACATTTTCAATACCCATACAAATACTATGTAAAATAAGAAGGTCCCCACTTGTTAAGACGGAGAAATCATGTAAAACCAAGAGTTCTGCGTGGAATATATTTCCCAAAAATTAACCAAGTTAAACATGTAAATATTTCAGAACACGAAAGAAAATTGTTGAGATTCAAAATCCTTGAAATACACACAAGTAGTTTACAAAGGCCTAAGCTTTAAAACTGTGAGAGGAGTTAAAGGTCAAGTACGGTGATTTTCCTAAAATTTGAGTTTGATACAGAAAAATGTCTGTCGTACACTTACGGATTAATTTCTATGACAATTTTGATAAAAATCACTTTGCGTGAATTACACGGCGCTATCAAACTTTTACCTGAGCGATCGATAAATGTGTTGTGACGTGAGTTATCGCTCGTAGCTTATGACGTCATCTGAGACAACTTTCGACTGCATTGATAGGGTTTTATAGTGTTTACATAGAAAAGTCCTGTATTTATGGTACAATGCGCTGCTTTGAACTGCAATGTGAAATCGGGACAGGGATTAAGTATATTTCTTTTCCCAAAAGATACTAAATATCGAAGAATTTGGATACTGAAACTGAAAAGAGACACTGAGATTTGTGACAAGCCACGAGGATCAGTGAGTGACACTTTAATTAACGAGGATCAGGTTTCCATCATCCTGTTTGACTCCAAACAAAGTGCAAAGTGATGATTAACTGGACATCCTACAAAACAAGTGGAGGGATGTATTTTAATTATATAAAAAGTTCAACCCAAGGGGGGATGCACGCAATCCACCCCTCTCTACATCCACCACTGAATGCTTTAATGCGACATTGTATTCAATGGGTTTGCGATTGCACATAAAAATTAATGTCACCCATTACCTAGTTCGAATTGATTTTATTTCTTTTATTAAATGAAATATCTTTCGAATATTGTCGTACTCATACTATATTTATAAGGGACTCATCGTCATCATTTCATTTCTTCACTATATATATATTGAAAAAATAAAATATAGTAAAAATGGAAATGAATTTAATTTTAAAAACCCATTTTGATAAAACCTTATTCATTGCGAGGTCAGTCCAATTTCCAAAGCTTTTTTTTCAAGTTCATTATGAAAACAAGTACAAGTTTTTCCTTTTCCTAATATGCTACATTCCTAATGTGCTACATATAGATCATGAATCATTAAGGCAAAATTTCACACCTCAAAATGCTACAATTCGTTAACTTTGTGCCGTAATATATCAATTTCGCATTTGACGTGTGTTGTGAAGAAATTACATGTACTAATAGGCCTAATTTACATTTTATGATATTGTATTTACATGTAGATGTTTTTGGTTTTTTTTAGGGGGGGGGTACAAATAACGTTGTGCACAATAAGTTTTTTTCTTTTGTCTTTTGTTCTTTTTTCAAAAAGGCATTTTTCAGTTAAATATATATCTAGCTAAACACATTATAAGTTGAATCTGATCAATCTCATACAAATAAATCCCATAATGAAAAAAATACAAACGTGAGAGTCAATCTAGTTAAATACGCTCACAATCGCTACAATAGAATATACGGCGAGTATTTATGAAGTCTGATTTTGATTAGCCTCGATTGTGTAAAATACAAAGGTTATCTTTTGATAGAACATTTTTTTCCAATATTATTCCCTATTTTCTATGGGCCAGGTAAATAATTTCTAAATGAGATTCCAATGAGATATTTGTGGAACATATAAATGTATATAATCTGATGGTTTCGAAACGGGTGTATGTACAAACATTATAAAGGTTGAATCCCTAAACTCAAGTGTATCTACGGTATTTCATCGTCACTATCCACGGTGTTGCTAAAACTGGCAATTTCTCACAGAAATTAAAACGATGACATACAGGCGAAAACAATTACAATTGTCTCAGATGACGTCATAAGAAAGGGTGACAATCCCTTCATTCGTTTCTATAAACAACGATTTTGAAATAGGTATTTTGCGCATTTACCTGGATTAAAAAAAAAAAAATAAACACATCAATAAACTTTTCAAAACGGGTTTTAATGAATTATAAACTTTATTTTCAAATCTATTTTTATTACACTTGACCTTTAAAAGGACAAACCATGTACTCACTTAATACTATTTCCTCAAAACTGATAAAGTTCAACAACATGAGCATTTGGTTCAGGATGGGACCTTGTTGATCCTATTTTGAAAATGTAATATATATTAGAAAATCTTTACTCCTGGACATCAAGGAGGCAAACTGGAAATTGCATGATTACTTTTGATAAGCAATGAGCCCTCTTTGAAAACAGTAAAAGTTCATTTGCCCTTTTAGAACTGAAAAGAAAATCCCATTTAAGTGTGATGTGATAAAACTAAACTAAGATAATTTCAGTGTGATGTGATAAAACTAAACTATAAGATAATTTTAAATTATCAAATATGTATTATAGTTATACCAATATATCTATCATCTAGTACTAGGTACACTGTACATGTATAACAATGGAGTAGTATGAAAAGCACAAGGTAACTCAATGATTTCTGAAAAGTAAAACCTGCGTGCTCAGGTGACCATTCTGGTCCATGGGTCTTTTGTAATTCGTGTCTTAACAAATCTTAAAGGTTATCCTCGATATATATGTAACCATAATTCATAGTAAATGAATCACGGACAACATTACTTGTTTTCAGTTAAATGAGTTTGTTGGTTTACATTGATAGAGCACAATGGAGGCACTGATAAGCATATGGAGACAACCATAGAAAGGACAACGATATCGTTAAAGAGAGTGACGTCTCATGAAAAACTCCCAATAGCTGTCGAGTGTAAATACATACTGTTTAAAATATTCAAAACAGATTTATTGCATGAATTTAATTTCCAACATGTTTTGTAAATAACCCATTTTCCTTTAATTTCCATACGAGGTACAACTGTAACTGGTAGGAAAATGTTGATACTATAACATCATGAAGAGATAGAGCATTTTAGAAACTATCGTAATCTAAATTTTACTAATGACAGTAATATTTATTTTAATTACTCATTTTTACTGACAATTTGATATGAAATGCGAATTTGTCATTATTTTTCAGCAGACGATTCTGAAAAAGGATTAAGTTTCTTTGCACACCAAACAGAGCCGCAAATTTCTCCCAATAGATATATAGAGATCAAAATGGGTTTATCAGTTTTTGGTGTCCTTCTGTTTGTTCTGATGATCGGGCATCTGTACTTGTCCTTCACTCGCTGTGACAAAGGGAGAAGTGGAAGGCACAGTGTAGCGAACTCGAACTCCCAGCTTATATAGACTAGATTCATTCATACATTTTCCAGAATCCTTTCATTACATGTATGCTTGGAATAGTTGGACATACTTCTAATTGTAACTTCGATTTATTAAAACCATTGAACCAGTATAAATATACAATATTGAACATGGTTCACATGAAAATGTATTTCAATTTTTAGATATTGCCGTTGGTACAATATGGTGTAAGATTTAATGTATATCATAAACTATTCATCTATGATCGTTATATGTAACTATGTCGTAAATCTAAATTATGATTTCTATATTATTTTGTTTTTATTTTTTGCGAAATGTTTTGTTTCTAATATTAATCAGATTTACGATATGATTTTGACAGCTATTAAAAATAATTCTTTTGTGTTAATAAATTTTTCTTCGCCAATTTACATTTGATAAGGTAAGCCTCCTACCAAATTATGATTATCAGAGGAGAAGTTCCAGAGATCCTCGCCTGCATGTGTCAGCGTGTACCACTGAACCTGTTTTTTATTTATTTAAGAAATTCATGACAAATTGCGATGCAGAGGTTGGTAAATGTCTGTTTGATATATATGAAACTAGGTGAGTTTTAAATGATGCGTATATTTGATTCTGACAGCCACTGTCTGATAAATAACAGGTCTTTTGTGACAGCCAAGTTCTTGTGTTGATGGCATGGTGCTGGTGTCAAAATGAGTTATATGGATAGTGTTGCTTCAAAATTTTTCTATAGAGTGTGATGATATCTTGCTTATATCACGTGTGGATATTTCACGACATGAGAACTCCTTTGTTTACAAGAAACATGTTATACACGGAATCGTTTATTGTAACAGCTATCAGTGTCTCCATATCTATGTATCGAGGGGGCTGTACTTCAGATCTTACTATAATACATCAACTATATTTTCCTGGTTGAGTCTAATTAAAACTAGCGATCCAAACTTCCTCATATACCAGGAAAATGCAAGTATCACTGTAAAGTTGTCACTATTCAATGGGAATCGACAATTCTTTCAGTGAACTCTCGATAAATCACTTGGATAAAAATACTTTGTCGTGTTTTATAGTGACATGCGTTTCAGAAGTTTTATTCTTATATCATCTATATGCCATCTGAATTATGCTTCAAACTCCAGTTGTGAGGGGTAAAGAACTTGTAGATTTTACCATTAATTTTTTTTCTGTAATGTATTACATTTTTATGAATTTCATCTTTACGTATATAACAGAAAATACCAAGGCTGTTGCGCAGATTTTATGTGGAATGACAATCTTCAGACGTGTGTAGGTAAGTACATTTTTGTGAAATTGATTATGCTTTAAAACAATGAGTTTGATTTAATAATTAATTGTCAATCCGTATGGAATTGTGGATATGAGATTCGTTTATCTTTATAAGGATTACGTTATGAAATGTTCATGCTCTATATTAATTAAAACACAAATCTGCTTTATAGAGTGTGCTGCTGGGTATTATGATGGAAACTGCTCCAAAGTCTGTCCATATCCAAGCTTTGGTAAAAGATGTCAATCAATTTGTAAATGCACTGAAGGCTTCTGTCACCATGCACGGGGTTGTGTGAGGAAAATGGGTAAAGGAAATTATGATCTTTGCTGAGAGTTTGCTCTTCGTTTGTTTGGGTTTTTTCGTCAACATTTGAAGTTTATATATTCATTTTTATAAAGATCACACCCGGAAGTATCCGTCAATGAGCACGATGATGACGCTTGGAATTACCATGCTGGCCTTGTTCTCTACTTTGATTGTCATTCTATATGTAGGCACGTATGTCGTTCCAAAATTGAGAAAAGTCAAACCAGTGGTGGAAATTGAAATGATGGAATATAAAACTGTTTAAATTTATTCAGCATGTAGTTATAAATTTCGCAAATTATAGCTAGTATAAAAGTGACAAAGTGCTGAAACATATTGTACTGCGAAACACGTTAGTCTTGTGTTGTATGTTGAAACGGATATCTTTTGTTTCGAACAAGAAAATGGTGTATCTAAAACATTGATATCTATCATCAATTTATCGACAGATATTATCTTTCGAAATTTAAAAAGAAATATTTTAAACCTAAACTTCTTCCATAAATATCATTTCTGAACATATATTGTATATTATATTCATTTAACACGTCACATATCAGCTGTAACTCTCTGGGAGTTATGGAACAGAACAGAAAGCTACAGATCCACTCCTTATAAAAGAATAGAAAGCGACAGATCCACCCCTTATAAAAGAACAGCAAACTACAGATCCACTCCTTATAAAAGAACAGCAAACTACAGATCCACTCCTTATAAAAGAACAGCAAACTACAGATCCACTCCTTATAAAAGAATAGAGAGCGACAGATCCATCCTTGATAAAAACCTTTGAATTCGGCGCCGTTTTTTTCTGCGCACGGTGAAGGTCTGGTATTGCTGTATGCTTGCATTACCGTCACAAATTTTGATTTTTGGTTGTTTGTAGATATATGTATTGTAAGATTAAGATAAAACTATAGATCTGTTGTTTGTTCGATACAATAATTGAATTAAGGTTTGTCCTTTGGACACCGTCTTTTTAATGAAAACTCAACTTTTCCCTCGTTTACACTACCCGAGATTACTACTAGAATATGAAAGGTGAAAATAACGTACAGTGATCAATCTCATAACTCATATAAGCAATACAAAATGGAAAGTTGGACAAACACGGACCCCTGGACTCACCAGAGATGGGATCAGATGCCTTAGAGGAGTAAGCATCCCATGTCGACCGGTCACACTCGCCGTCAGCCCTATCTCTTGCTCAGGTAAACGGAGTTATCCGTAGATTTCTTATGAAACATGGATGCTAACGGCAAACTAACAACTCAACTTTATGACAAACGGGATGATTTAAGTTTCATCGTCAACGCCCCATATTTATGTAGCAATATTCCATTACCACCTGCATATGGTCTTTATGTCTCTCAACTGATCTGTTACACAAACGCCTATTCTGCGTATGATCATTTTGTATATCGAGGCAAGCTACTGACAAATGCATGTAACTTGATGCTTCAGGGGTTTCAACTTTCTCGTTTAAAGGCATCATTTCACAAATGCTATGGTGTCGTTATAACGATCTAGTTTGCCAGTACAACCTCTCATTGAGTCAAATTCTGTCTGACAAGCTGATTTTGATTGTGGATTACTCCGCAATGTAGGGTTCACGGCGGATGTGACCAGTCGAAAGGGGCTGCTTACTCCTCCTTGGCAACTGATCCTACTTAGTACATGTATGTCCATGGTTCCGTGTTTGTCCAACTACTAATTTCGTATTCCTAATAGGAGTTACGAGATTAATCACTGTTCTTTATTATAGTGTCACGTGATTAATCACTGTTCTTTATTCTAGTATCACGTGATTAGTATAGCTGTTAACCGTTTAATTTGTCGGAGACGAATTGTAAGAAAGATAAATTTTTATTGTGTAGACACTGAGGTCAACACAGAAAATGTGTAATCGATGTTAAACTGCATTCACCAGCTGCTACATGTGTATAAGGAAAACGTTTGATGAAGCGAACTTTATTTATAGGTGGTGTTACTACTCCACTGCCTAAACGTTTACTACTATCATAAAAGTGGGAGAACTTGTCAAGTTAAAGTACATGTAGATTTAGAAAATGGTTAGTGAAATGTCTCAGGGACTGTAACACGCTGAAATCAAGATATGAAATACATGACATAACTCCTTATCAAAGAGCGTAACTCTTATCAAACGTCCAAAGCAAATAGAATAGAACATACGAGGACTGATCTTTACCCAACATAATACTCAATGCATCTGCAGGAAGAATGTATATGACATGTGGTATATATGGTACATGTAACTATTGTAGCTTCTTTGCAAGTTAGATTTTAAAGAAAAACTTTTGGGTGGGGGTATTACTGTTTTTTTGGCTGCATCTGGTTTAATTTTACATCAATTACTGGGAAACTTCAAACGTATTGTGCCACAACATATGCGAGAAGTGGTGTAAATCAATTCTAAAGAATTTGTGAATTTGAAATCACGGGATATGAAAATATCTTGCATTCTAAAACACATTTTACATTCTAAAACACATTTAGCGTTTCACATAAATCATAAAAATGTTCCCAGAATGCACAATTTTGGGTTTTTTTAATTTTGAAAAGATTTTCTGGTGGAAATTCCCAGAACATGCCACCCCTTTTGCTGCTTCACGCTTCAATGAAACCTTCGACATGTCATGTCCCCCTTTCAATTCCTGGATCCGCTCTCTTTTACTGCAACAGTTATCTAAAATATTTTAGTATAATAACTAACAGAGTAGTGCAGATGTTGAAACCTTTTTGCTTTCAAAATGTTCTAAATTACAATAATTTTGAAGTAATTATGTTTTATGTATTATTTAGATTGTGTGAACGTATCATGATATCACGATTAATTACACGTAACAGGAAACTGTGTTCACTCCGCTCGGTGACTTTAGGAAGTTTGAAAATGAAGTTCCTATAATTATCAGGAAAAGGTTTTAGTTATTGACTCATTGTCCGCTTATATCTATACAAAACTAGAGTATTGAAAAGTGCTAATTATAATATTGATGATAATCTAAATTATGTGTTTGAGCATGTTGAGTGGGTAATGAAATTGTGTCATAGGCAGTCAATTACTGTGTGAGATATAAATGGACAATGCTATTCAACTATCTAATTTCTAAAATGCTGCACACACAATGTCAATCATGCAAAGCACATGGGCAAATGTGACGTGCAGATTGTTGATATATTTTAGTATTCGGTGGAAGTCGTGCATATTTATCCATACTTTATTTCCCTCATTCAGTTATGAATAATACATTGAAATATACAGAACAGAACACTAAATCATGTAATACAAATGACAGAGTGAAAAATGAAGAAGGAATACAAGAAAATGGGGAAAATATTTACAAATCTATGAAGTTGTGGATGAAGTTTACACTTTTGTTTTATACTACTGACACTATCTCGCAGATCAGCCCGGTTGTAGCATGTAGTTGCGTTTTGTTATATAGCGAAAGTTAAACAATTGATCTATTTCTGGAATCCATTTAAAAGAATGGCGTCCTAAGAGAAAAACGAACATTTCTTCATCGATCATAGCACAAAGTCCAGCAGAGAGGAATACATTGAGATTGTTCGAAATTTCATTCAACCGAATTTTAGACATAGCCATTGCTATCCATGTTTAAAGTATATTTCTAAATATTTCACCACATCTTTCTCCCCAGTACCAATGATTAGTATTTCTACTACTAAAGTACGCGAAACGCTCCACTTTGGGGGATAAACCATCAGTTGAAAACTGTAAGATAGTCGTCTGTATTTTCAGTATCTTTGTGCGTTTGAGAGCTTCGCAGTGGCAACATATACCCATCCGTCGCTGTCGGGTTTGACAGAGGTGATCTCAGTACATCCATGGTAGCATCGCTTTGTCCGGCGATTTCCGTTATATGAGATGCACGCACTTCGCTCTGACTACTCTCTCCAAGTGACGTATCATTGGAATGTATAACAGGTTTCATTTGTAGAACAGATTCTTTGTTTTTGTGAACAAATACTAGTTTTATTTCTTCACATCTCCCAAGTTCACGTTCTGTGGGTGTGCTCGGTTTACTGGGTATCTCGTCGTAATGAACAGAAATGGTGTCTTGTCTTCGATTATTTCGAATACGAATATATTTTAAACATGTCAAAGAATTTATTACCAAGAGGATCATGATTACCGATGAAAATATGATGAGAATTTGTGAACTGCCCCAGCATTCTTGGCATTTTGAAGAGACATTTGTCGAAGTTGTGGGTAGTTTTATTCCACTTAACGTACTGGAACTCATGGCGGTTTTCAAATTGTCTGTTACGTGAGTTGTGGGTTTCTGGAACATCCATGGTGATGTTTGAAACGTTGTACGCTCGGTAGTAAGCCATCGTGTTTGATTGTTTACTTGTCCTATTAAAACATTCAAAGAATTTATAGCTAAGTGTTTTTCCTAGTATTAGAAACGTATTGTACCGATTCTTTAAATAATTATTATTACATGTACTTTACCAGTTCGATATTGATCGGTGGTATTGATACATCCAATTGAGATATTACACTTCGCCGGGATGCAATTGCAAATATTTTGACATTCTCGTCCATACAATGGGTAAGCGCATGGATACTCACAATTCAAGCCAACAAAACCTAGGGGACATTTTGTAATAAAAAATATCATTGAAAATATTGTGTGCTATATGACAACTCTTATCTACTTAAAAGAAAACGATCATCACACAATACCAAAATAAGTTAACTTACCCACACAACCATTGGTTGAATTGCTCCATCTATAACCCGTGCAGCATATGGTTTTACCATTGACCACTCTGTAATATCATGGAATATTTTATCACTTTTAGCCCATCCAAGCCTTAGCTTAGAGTAATTTTTCTTTCTTGGAAATGAAAAAAAGCACCGTACATCAGTTGTGGTCATTGTTGCACTTCATATCATTAATGAGATCTCTTCTTGAAATGTTAAACCATAGCTAGTATTCGTCGGTGAAATGAATCATGCCTATCGAATGTCAACTTAACATGAACTTATGTACCCTAAACAAAGTTTGGGGAGATATTTTTACTCTGTTTCTTCTTATTAAAGTGATTTCCTGCACACAAAGAACACCGGAAAAACACTTATAAACAGATATATTCACAAATACACAAAACAACTTACAAGGGGTTAACAAATACAACGACTATGATGCTGCGCAATTAAATCCCCGTCCGATTGCCTAGAGTTCACGGGTAAGAGAGAGAGAGCAAATCACGTGCAGGCCCAGAAGACTCCGAGCCCGACCAGAAATACTAAAACTCCACCCCTAAAATCACTACATTCCCCCCATTTTGAGGAGGAATGTCCCAATTCCGATAAATTGAACCTGCAGCACTGTAGCTTACAATAGATACAATTTACAACTAAATGAATAAATTACACCTATGATTTACAGTATGATAAACTTTACTCTATAAAATCATAGCACTTTAGCAGTCCAAAAAGTTCAAAACACAGAAAGCCATGGTCACACAACGCATCACAGAAAATCCAGTAACAGGAAAGTCACATACGGTCACAAACTTTCCACATGAAAACGTCACAGGACAGGTATCATCGTGGACATCGGACATGGCACATCACACCAGAGGACATCACATCTTCCAGGTCAGCAGATCCGGAAACATCACAAGGAAATACCCCTGCCCAAGAACGGCTGGGTTACTGCAGACTAATCTACCCTTCCCCGCATTTTGGGTTAATGTATGCATGGAGGAGTTCACACCCCTCATATAACTCATTAACTTTCTTTCGTACCCCCTTGCGATGACCAAACCTGGGTTGTCCCTGGTTCACTGTCAGTTGAACCTGGGGTGCATAGCCATCACCCCACGACCAATGGAAACTCACGAAGCCACAAGCAACAAACCCATCCCATTCATTGCTTAGACGTTTATCAGGAGGAAGCCTCTCAGTCAGGAAAGGAACAATACTATCCCACCAGGCCGAGCCGGACAGAGCCATAAACCCCGCATCCGGGGGGTCATCTCCATGAGACGCGGACACAACACACCCTCCATCAGACCAACACACAATGGTACATTTATCAGGTGCCTTGGGGACAGACTCCCCTGGGAACTAATAGGCCACTGCTTCAATCATAGCTGGGGCATTGGTAATGATTAGACTGTGCCGCTCAGCAACAGCCTCCAACACTACAACTGAAGCTTGCATGCTTTCACTATTGCATGGAATACCAACACAACCCTCATCACAAACCTCCGCGCATGCATCGATTCCAACCTGGAATAATCCAGACTCACTAACACAAAAATCGACTGCATCCTCGCCCCCAGCATCCGAGAACTGTCCATCAACTGAATGCAAAACCAGAGCCCGTGCCACATCAATTTTCCGCCGTCCAGCACTACTGGTCCAACCTCTCAAACTCAGCTGATCATGAGCTGAGAGACATGATATATCGACCACACCAGACCGTGCCTCAACCAGACACCCCGACTCCACTGTGGAAGGATCATCATCCACATCGCAGAACACATCAACAGCCATGTCAACATCAAAACCCAGAGAACACCCAGAGCTACCCCGATAAGTCATATCACTATGGCAACCAACACTATTCCCGGTGTTCTCCAGCCCACCACCCTGGTGACTAACACCTGCCTCAGTGTCCTCCGGCCAACCACACAACTTCTCATCTGCGCCTGGCAGCATCCCTGTCTGCGCCGACCATGTGTCCCTGACCCCTACTTCACTCCGGGCCCTCTGAACAACCACACCCGTCGACAACAAAACACTACTGCCCACCACAGACACACAACTACTCCGTTTCACTGACATTCTGACCTCATGACATGCACTGTCGACTACTGACCTTGCTGTAATGGAGCTACCTAATAAGGGTTTACGGAGCACCCGCCCCGACCTATTTTCAGCCCCGGTCCTTGGGGACCAACCAACTAACACGCACTGACTAGACAACTTGGGACCACCCCTACTCGCAGCCTTAGTCTTCTGTACTGATATGCCTAACGAGTGGATATTTCGACCTTGACCTGCTATGGCTAATCCCACGTCTGACTGGCGAAAGACCGAAACGCATACCCCTATCCGCATTGCCCATAGGCCTCACCAGCACCTCACTCGTCTGCAACTTCAACTGTGATGCACCAACACCTGACTGACCCTGCGAGATGCACTGGTGACATGGGGGCCCTGAGGAACTCTCGTTTGCATAGATAGGCAAATGATGGGGAGACTGAGGTTGGTCATGACTACCACCACTACTAGTACGGCTAATGTAATGGGTGTTCTCCAAAAATACCGACCCATTACTGCCGAGGACTCTATGGCATGGCCCACCCACTACGCTGGGACAACCAACCTGCTCGTCCAATATAACTGGCAGAGTTCAACTTGGATTTAAAGATGAAACCCCCAAATCACCACTGGGCAGAGGCCCTGGGGAAGAGTTACCTACATTTCCAGGACACCCCGCTAACTGCTGAGCCACTACTATGGAACTGTTGCCACCCCTACTGTTTCTCCTAGACATTACCTGACTGATCATGTTACTAACATTGTTAGTCAACTGTGCAATCTGATTCTCAAAAACCTCTTTCATGGCCCCTAATTGACTCTCTATCATTAGAAGCCGACCTTCCAGTGTCTGTGACAGGTTAACTGACCCAGACCCATGTCCCTGGCCTGAAGCTACCACAGAACCCATTATATCTAGCTGGTAATTTTGGTCCGTTTCCAGTCCCCCATGTGGCCCCGCATTCCATCCTTGAGTGCCCGTCACGCCCCGCGTGACATCACCCCCTGGAATACCCCTGCCACCCGGCGACCCCGCATCCCCTACTTGGATACCCGCCAAGCTTTCCTGCCCGACTGCTTTACCCCCCACCCCCCCGAGATGCTCCCGTCACCTATCCATCTCAGACTAACCTGATCAGAATACCAGGCCATCAGAATCACTGCCTAGCCACAAACCAGAATAAGACAACACAAGTACAATAATTACATTTAACCATGTAAACTAACAAAATTAATTAAGAAATTCTAACATTTCAAAATGGCTCCCACCTGCGACCACACGGCCCACGCTATGATCCGCGGCGCAGGTGGGCAAAATATCCTACCGGCGACGCCAATAAAGTGATTTCCTACACACAAAGAACACTGGAAAAACACATATATTCACAAATACACAAAACAACTTACAAGGGGTCAACAAATACAACGACTATAATGCTGCGCAATTCAATCTCCGTCCGCTTGCCTAGAGTTCGCGGGTAAGAGAGAGAGCAAATCACGTGCAGGCCCAGAAGACTCCGAGCTCGACCAGAAATACTAAAAATCCACCCCCCAAATTCACTACATTATCATTATTCTTCTGATCATTATTAAGGTCTTTCGTTTGCAACGGACGACCTCATAGCGATTCTACAGTTTATTATTTTCCCCCCTTTTTGTCGGCAGAGATGGTTCAATGGATTTTTAGCAATGTTTCAAGAATAAAAGAAAATATAGACATCCGAACGATGTATAGTTAGAAGTTTTAGAAAAAGATTGAAGAAAAATTCATCCATGTATATATATATTTAGAAAAAATAAATGTTGCATATTTAAAGTTCCTCAGTATGTAATGAACGATGAGATTCACGCATTAACATTAGCTCATGGACATTGGAGAATGTCCCATGATGCAACGGTAATGGCTATATAAAGAGCAGAGTAAAGAAATCAAATTATTTCATATTCTACAGTCAGAGAGAGTCAATATTGATCATGATGAATCAATGTAAGATTTGTCTAAGAGCCTTTGTCCGGCCTCAGGACCTGATTTGCAGTGTCGCCCAAAACAAAAGCAGATCAGCACAGGCAAATATACGTTCTAAGCAACAGCAAGAGCTGAATGCACAAAATTATAACCACGTGACACATATCCTTAAAGGTCATAGGAGACGATTTTTAAAAAAAATTGTTTTGCACGAAAATGTGTTCTTCTTTAATTACTTAACATATGTAAAGAAGTCATTCAGAAAAAAATCGTAAGGTTACAGGGGTACCTGTAAAGTGCGAAACGAAATCGAAACGAAACGAAATCTACCGAAGCGAAACGAACCCCAACGAAACGAAACGAAACAGATTGTATAACCGAACTCTTTTAATTATGATAATTAAAAATTGTATTTTGGGCCCCTGTGAAAGTTACCACATAAAAATAAAATTCACCTCCCCTTTGATATAGGCTTTCGGCTTGACTGATACAAAGTTTTAAAAGTTGGAGGGGGAGGATGAGTAAGCACAAAGTACATATCTGAAGTTGATTAAATACCATGTGCAATTAGTTTTGGATCCATAAATTTCAGAACGGAGGGTTACAGTCTCAGAGGTCTGGGGTCGCTGGCGTTGGATCCACCTTTGGGCATAGATACATTGTTTGAAGAAACTGGTGTCTGAGAAAGTTGAAAGCAGGAAGAGCTATTAACCTCTTATTTGATCTCTAACTGCTGAGGTGCAAGTACTTTCAATAATGGAAAAAATTAAATAGTATACCATATTATATGAATGCAATTCGGTAAGATATATATACATGGATTATTAAAAATTATTATTGATATGTAGTGAATCTAAAGATAACTCTATACATTTGGGGTGTTGCTAAGACGGGGAAATTGAAAACGGGACGGAAAACGGATTTTTTTTAATGCAATAATATCAGGAGGAGGTCAGCATTTTGTAAAATCAAAAGGCTTATACATATGAACAAGGGAAGCAGAAATTACAAAGAGAACGGGAGGACATACTCAGAATCCACCGTTTGATTTACTACATATAAATACACAATATCCACATGTATACATAGATTTGTCTTTAGAGCAAAAAATACTGAAACATGTATTTATGCCCAAAGACGGATCCAACGCCGGCGACCCCACCCCTCGTTTAGTGTGTTTCTCCAGACCTCTGACCTGTGAGACTGTAACTCTCCGTTCTGAAATTTTTGGATCCGAAACTAATTGCACATGGTATTTAATTAACTTCGGATATGTACTTTGTGCTTAACCACCCCCACCCCCTTCCACTTTTAAAACTTTGTATCAGTCAAGCCGAAAGCCTACATCAAAGGGGATGCGAATTTTATCTAGGCCCTATATGTGGTAACTTTCACAGGGGCCTAAGATACCATTTCAATTATTTTAATTAAAAGAGTTCGGTTATACAATCTCTTTCGTTTCGGTAGATTTCGTTTCGTTTCGGTAGATTTCGTTTCGCACTTTACAGGTACCCGACGCTACAGACCGTCAAATGTTGCTGTGGTGTGAAGTATCAAAATAGTAAGATGACGATGCTGATGACGTCGAAAGAGACCAGCCTGATGCAAATGTATATTTGTTTATACTAACAACTGCGGGTTTTAGCCGTCAAAATGTTCAATGTGCTTACATTCAACTGTAATGTAGCAAGTCAGGTATTTCTATATACTTTTGTCTAAATGATCCAACGTTCAGAAAGACTGGGTGTGAAATCTACACCGAGAACACAGAACTCGAAGTTGTTTGACAATCATTTTACGCGATTACGGGGGTTGATGAGGATCAGTTTCGTTATTGTATTCACTCTACTTTGGCAACAACTAATGGGTTTATGAAATTAAATCTTCGACCAGATGCAGTTCTAACCATTTTCGACTAGGCTACAAACCAACGGCAAGCACGGCGAAGTCGAGAAAATCCTGTAAAACGTTGACTGTATATAATGACGGTAGACTACATGTAGTACAGATATTCATAATTTAGTATAAACATGATCTGATTTGGTTAGTAATTGTATTTTGCTTAACGTCTCGCTCGAGGATTTTTCACTCATATGGAGACGTCACCAAGACCGGTGAAGGGCTTCAAATTTAGGCCTGAGCTCGGCGCTTACGGCCATTGAGCAGTGAGGGTTCTTTAGCGTGTCACACCTACTGTGACTCGGGTCATCCGTTTTAAGGTCATCTCCGAGGACCCGTGACATTCACACCTAATGTCGAGCGTTTGGCGATGGAACTGTCACTACCTGTTTTAATGACTTAGGTCTGTCGCGGCCGGGATTCGAACCACAGCCTTCCGCGTGCGGGGCGAACGTTCTAACCTCTCGGCATGAAATTTGACTATGAAATAGTTATATGAAGCTCTTCTGATCAGAATTTTTCTCTCTGAATACATAAGTAAATAAATTGAAGATGAGTAAGTCTAACTTTATATGTTGAAAGTGCATTATCAGAACCCCAACCCCCCTCTTTTCTGTTTGAAAAAGAATGTTCAAAGCAAATAGTGGAGCGATATTGAAATTACAAGTTTTTATATCAGGTGAAATAAACCAATTTTTACGGTCATGCAAGAGTTGGGGGGATGATTTTTATTTCTTTAAATGAAGCACCAATTTGCACGTTGGTTTCCTTATTAGGGTCAAAATTTTACAAAATAACGTTAAAGGCCGATGATTCTGAACAACCGGTCGGTTGAATGAATCAAAAGGTTGTCTGTGTGACTCGTCCATAACGCATGGCCTACAAAAACAGTGAGGACATTCGGATTTTTCGATAGTTCCTTCAATAACTGGTCCAGACGAAGAATTCGTTCTTCCTCTGGCTTCCAGTTCCAACCATTATACGCAAGAAAGAGCGCTTATAGTGGCTAATGAGATGGTAAATTATTCTTCATATAGGCCCTAATGTCGCAAATTTTATTGTAAAAGAATGTTAAAGCCATTTATATTTATTAGATTCACCTGTTAAACTGAAAGAGCTGAACACGATACTTGTAAAAATCCTATGAAAAGAAATTTTAAAAACGGCGCTCACGATGTGTGTAAAGGAAATTTCGATCTGGCAATTAAATATATCCGAGTCAGGGTGGGCCTTGGACACATAAAACCAAAGGGGGATGAGGGGGTGCCCACCTTTTTTGTCAGTCGACCTTCAATTTGAGCCCCCCCCCCCCCTTGGGAAAAAAACGATGCTGAGTCTCTGTATCTGCATGGGGTTAGAAAGCGCAAGTAATAACTATCTATATTTCTCTTATTGTCATCAGAGAATGTTATCATACATTTATCATTAACCAGTCAGTATTGTTTCAACCGATTCGGAATACATAGGATCTTGATCGATCTCCTTGTTCGTCCTCCGATGAAAAATCGTAGATGTGGCTGGCATTTGCATTAATTATGAGTTCAAAGTGATATCCTTGTATAACAAACTATGGTTCCCCATTCAAAAACTCCTCCAGTTGCGAATAAATCGCCTATGGGTGTGCTTTTGTTTTGATTCGCAGATCTGAGTGTGGTCTCTTATAACGTCACAAATTCGGGAAATCAGGAACGATATTCGGGTAACGATTTTCTATTCCGACTACCTTTGCACTTCAATTTCTTAGAGTTAATATCGTTATTAATCTTAAAAAAGTATTTTTATGAGGAGTCTATGAAACAAAGTTGATAATTATGGAGAGAAAACGTATTGTTAAAAATCGTCTCCTATGACCTCTAAGCAGCAGGAAGATTTACAGGGATTTCAACAGTCTCGATTGAAGTCAGCATTTCGCAAATTCTATGGTCGTTATATCTAGTTCGTCAATACAACCTCGCGTTGGGTCAAATGCTGTCTGACGTGTTTCATACCGATTGTTAAGCCGTTCTTGGCACACTGATTTGACTGCGGATAACTCCGTTTACCTGATCAGGATATGGGGCTCACGGCGGGTGTGACCGGTCAACAGGGGATGCTTACTCCTCCTAGGCACCTGATCCCACCTCTGGTGTGTCCAGGGGTCCGTGTTTACCCAACTATCTATTTTGTATTGCTTGTAGGAGTTATGAGATTGATCACTGTTCGTTATCTTCACCTTGCATACGACAGTTCATAAAATCAAGAAGGGATACATCGCTTTCTCGTGCAGCAGCAGTTCTTTCAATCTAAACATCATTTTACTTAACACGGCCGACATTGATTCATCTTAGGACGCTATCACGGCCTCTTGTGACGATTATATTGTAGTCTTGTTTTCAAGAGCACTCATGACCTTGAAAGACATGCCAAGACATGGTACACGGAGAATGATAACTGTACTCCGGATTGGATTGAATATTGCAGAGGGACTCTCGAGAATATTTCACTTTAATGGATACGTCACCATTGCCGGTGAAGGGATGCAAAATTTAGGCCTATGCTCGGCGCTTATGACCATTGAGCAGGGAGGGATCTTTATCGTGACACAGGACCTCGGTTTTAGCGGTCTCATCCGAAGGACCGCCCCATTTTGTCGCCTCTTAAAACAAGCAAGGGGTTCTGGGAACCTATTCTAACCCGGATCCACACGGGATGAAAATTACTTCTGGATGAATATGAGGAATCACCAGAAAAGAAGCTACGTATCCTCCAGTCAGATGAAGCCAAGACGGGTTCTGAAGATAATTTTACTAACACATCAGCAGAAAAAGATTACTTTAAGAGTAAGAAAAAATCCAACTCAAAGAATGAGGAGACATGATCTGAAAAGTTCTACAAATATCAAAACAATGAATTATCTAAAAAGAAGCAGAAGAACAAATTACAAAATGGAAAAAACAACAACAATTTTATCACATTTCTTGACCTATATTGTAGCTCCGTCCTCGACATCGTAAACTTCAAAGATGGGGAGATAAACGAGAAAGTAGTGTAAAGTATTATAAAGGGTTATGAAAAATTACTACCTATACGCATGACTCTAATGAAGTACAAACATCCACTTGTGGATATGATGTTTGAAAGAGATGACGAGGAAGCAAATGAAGATGTTAAATCTGAGGATGAATCAGATAATGAAAGTGATGAATGAAATCTCCTCTATAAATACATATGATATCTTGTATATTCATGTAGCTGCTGTACAGTGAAGAGGGGACATGTCATGGGAAGACTATTTACGTGAAATTCATTATAATCCAAATGATGTTGTTAGTTTTTCGGGACTCCAAAAAAATCTTCCATTTTGATAGAAACGAGGGTAAATATGACATAAGCAATTATAAAATCAGAAAATGGCAACAAAACAAGAATCGCACAATTTACAAAGGCCATTACAGAGACGTTTTCAAAGGAACAAGATTATGGTTACCGGCATTAATGATCAGTGATCTTCAGGTTTGATGGATATGGTCAAATTTTCCGAGTATAACGAATGATATATATACTTGTTTTAATTATAATAGACGTTCTTTCAAAATACTTTCGGATGCGTTCTCTGAAAGATAAAAGAGTCTTCCGTTGCTCATGCATTACGAAAAATATTTTGAGCGGGTGGAATACCGCCACTACCACCACCAAAAAAGAGAAAAGAAATATGAACAAGGACAAGAATTCGAGCCAAAGAAGAAGTACAAAACGTTTTGAAAGATGTTGGAGCTACTCGTCTTTATTCACAAAAAGAAACCAAAGCTGTTGTTAATGAACGCGCCAATAAGACCGTTTAGACAGAGATAAAAAAATTTTCATGTCTTCAATCTTACAAATATATAGACAAATTGCCTATGTTTTCCGAAAGCTATATAGGTCAAAAGATAACCGCGATAATAAAGTGGTCTATGTTTATAAACAAGAGGCCCACAGGCCTTATCGGTCACCCGAATACTAGTGAAAAACTATCACTGCTTCCATGGGCTATGAAATCTAGAAAAAAATTCCCGTTCTGAATATCTAAGCTAAATTCTAATGTTCAGCAACAGTATAAAACAAGGTGTTTTCTTAACACTTCACTCCCTCAAAAGTGCATACACTGATGAAAGGCTTTAAATAATAGGTGTATTAACATTAAAACATCAAAATATATGACTAATTTGGACTCATCCTAAAGTCATAACCCTGGGTTATATAATTCACCATTTTTTGTACATCCTTTTCTGCTATTTCTAAGTATGCACTTAGATTTTATGCAGTATCAGCAAACTTACACTTAGATACTATATATACTAAGTTTGGTCCCACCTGGGGTCAAAACCCTTACTCTGGGGAAAATCAAATTTACAATTTTAGTAAAAGACTACCTGCTCTATCCATTTAGTTTCAATTTAGCCGGCGCGGCAAGTGAGAAAGCTTCCCAGTTTACTTTCGGAAGGTCGGTGGTCTCTTCCCAGGTACATTGTATCTGGGTTCTCTCTTCCACCAATAAAAACTGGGCGCCACTATATAACTGAAAAATTGTTGAGTGTGGCGAAAACATCAATCAATCAATCAATTTAGTATCAAAATCACTAAAAAAAAATTATTTAAGTGTTTTACACATAAACACTATATAACATGTTTGGCCCCGCCCTGGGGTCAGAACCCCTATCCCGGGGATCATGAAATTTATAATTTTGGTAGATGCCTTCCTGCTCTACTTCACTATGCATTTAGTTTTTCTTACATGAGTGTGGTCATTGAGAAGAAGATTTTTGAAAATTTGTCATTTTAGGGCAGTTTTTGCCCAGTCCCATAGGCTCCAGGGGTGCAAGAATCCTGAAATTTACGATTTATGTTCCCTTTGTTCCAAATGTTTCATACCAAATTTGAAAAGAATTGGAATGATAGTTATCAAGAAGTTAAAAATGTTTATTGTTCACACATTTCATAACTGACCATTTTGGCCCCACCCTGATACCAAAATCCCTACCCCTGGGATCATAAAATTTACAATTTTGATAAAGGGCTACCTGTTCTTTCTAAATATCTATTTACTTTCAATTTAGTATCAATAGCACTAAAGAAGATGTTATTTAAGTACGTGTTTTACACATAAACACTATATAACAAGCTTGGCCCCGCCCTGGGGTCAGAACCCCTACTCCTGCGATCATGAAATTTACAATTCTGGTAGAGGCCTTCCCGCTCTACATCACTATGCATTTAGTTTTTCTTACATGTGTGTGGTTCTTGAGAAGAAGATTTTTGAAAATTGGGCAGTTTTTGCCTCGCCCCTAGGGCCCTAGGGGTGCTGGAGTCCTGAAATTTACAATTTATGTTCCACTTGTTCTAAATATGTTTCATACCAATTTGGAAAGAATTGGAATGATAGTTATCAAGAAGAAGTTAAAAATGTCTATTGTTCACACATTTAATAACTGACCATTTTGGCCCCAACCTGATACCAAAACCCCTACCCCTGGAATAATCAAATTTACAATTTTGGTAAAGGACTACCTGTTCTTCCTAAATATCTATTTACTTTCAATTTAGTATCAATAGCATTAAAGTTTGGCCCCGCCCTGGGGTCAGAACCCCTACCCAGGCGATGATGAAATTTACAATTTTGTAGAGGCCTTCCTGCTCTACATCACTATGCATTTAGTTTTTCTTGCATGTGTGTGGTTCTTGAAAAGATTTTTGAAATTGGGCAGTTTTTGCCCCGCCCCTAAGGCCCCAGGGTTGCTGGAGTCCTGAAATTTACAATTTATGTCCCCCTTGTCCCAATGATGCTTCATACCAAATTTGAAAAGAATTGGACTGGTAGTTATTAAGAAGTTAAAAATGTTCAATTGTTAACGCATGACGAACGAAAACCAATTGCAATAGGTTACCTGAGTTTACTCAGGTGATCTAAAAAAAAAACAATAACTGTGATATTTCATGAATCACATCATTTTATTGTAAACAAATCTGAACCGACAGAAACAAGATGGGGGGGGGGGGGGGCGCAAATGGAAAGAGTTAAGTAACGACGTAAAAGATATTGCATGGAAGCTAATACAAGAAGGTAAAACCATCAGTTATGTATCAGAAACCTTGGGTGTGTCCAGGTCTACAATAGGAAGTTGTACGAATCGTGTACAACGTCGGGGTTCCAAAGAAAACATTGCTAGACAAGGCAAGAAACCTACTGTAACAACCCGAGATTATCGGAGGCTTGTAAAGACCCACAGAAGAGAGAGTTAACGGGATATAACGGATAGTTTTTAAAAAAAAAAAATAGAGAACAGCCGATATCCAAAAGAACTGTGCAATTACATCTACACAAAAAATGGATTCTTGAGACGAGTTGCTAAGAAAAAGCTGGTGATTAGAGAGGTGAACAGGAAAAAGCTGTTATCTTGGTGTCGGGAAAAAAGTAAACTAAAAGTTGACAACTACTGGAGAAAGTGATATTTTCAGACGAGTCTAAAATAGTTGTGGGACAAAATGGACGGATTTATATTTGGAGAAAACGGGGCAAAGGTTGCAGACCAGACTTACTGGAGGCACGTCAAACGACGCCATGCTAAGAGATTCTGATTTGGGGTTGTATTGCATGGCATGGGGTCAGTACTACTTCAGCAGTTGGAGGTAATATTAATGTAGAAAAATACCAGCATATATATATATATATATATATATATATATATATATATATATAATACATTATTTTGGAATCACGAAGCACCGATTTTTTTTTATGTTTAGAGATAGTTTGAGTACTCAGTTATGACTTAACACAATCATGGTTCTCCCGTCGAATTCTTCAACATCACAATTCGCAAACACAGATGAAAGATGAAGATAACGAACATTGATCAATCTCACAAGTCCTATAAGGAATACAAAATAGAGAGTTGGGCAAACACGGACTCCTGGACACACCAGAGATGGGATCAGGTGCCTAGGAGGAGTAAGCATCCACTGTCGACCGGCAACACGTGTCATGAGCCCTATATCTTGATCAGGTAAACGGAGTTATCCGTATATATGTTGCAACTGCGATGAAATACATAAATGTAATACAGTGTATTTGTAAATAAAGCTACATTTGTGCCAGACACGTTTTGCCAATATACAATTAATCGATACTTGCCTGAAACACTCGGCCTGAATTATTCTACTTCGAAATAAAAGAATAAGAACTATTATTTGCTTATAATCCAATATCGTGATGTTCCGCATAACCATGTCTGTCAATGATAATGACAAAAGCGATGCATTGATTAGCTTTAAAAGGTTTATCAGAAAAAAAATTGTTATATTGTGGTTGCATGCATATGTTGTAATCATTACATCAATAATGCAATGAAATTAGGCATTCACTTCCTTCCCATAATGAATGTTTTGTTGATATTTTTTTTATTGAAATGGGCATTATCTGTCATTTTGTCACCGAAAATTGAATTCAATGATATTGCTCTATAGTATATACCAGTATTTAATTATTTCAAACACTTTTTACCCTCAAAGCTGGCACATGGATATATAATGTTGGTGCTTAAATAATTATTGTCTTGCAATACAATGATTCTTCTATATATATTTCTGTACACTAAAAGTGGTTATATAACGTATGTTTATTAGATTTCTCTTATTTTTGTACAAAATAAATGTTTTTAATCAGTAAATCCCTATGCCATTGAAAGATTTTGATTTTTTAAAAAATATGGTTGTCATCACTTTCACAGCTAATGCTCCTTTAATGTGCGATGGAATTAAAATGAAACCTTATTATCATAGAGACTCGATTAACATTTCTTTCTATATTTATTCCACTAAAAATGTATGTACATATGTAAAAGATATGTATTGAATGGATGCATAAGAACAATTGACAATAAATTTAAAGAAAACACAATGTATTTTAATAGGAACGTCACAGAAATTATCAAAATGTAGAAACCTTTGTATTAATGTTGGTGAATCTTTATAGAAAATGTCAAATGTGCCAAACTTTTAGGTGTTTACATCCACGAATGTCTTACGTGTTCTTATCACAAAGATGCCTTATTTAAAAAAAAAAAAAAAAAAAAAAAAACCTTAGTCAGAAACTAGGTCTTGTAACCCTTTAACTACCAGAAATTTTCGAGTTTTCCTTCAAAGCTGATAAAAAAAATTCAAATTGAAATTAAAGCATTTTCTAGTCACATTTTCACAATAAAACCAATACATATTTTGAAAGGAAAATCTTGAATATTTTAATTATGCACTAATGTGTGGTGTAACTGTTGCCATGACAACAAAAATAGCCCACAAATCCCAAAAATGTGTTTTCCCCCACCATTTTCGCCATATAAAACACAACAATTGAATGTTTATCAGCCATCATTTAAATAAATTTTAGGATTAGTTGTATTCATAAACATGTATAACATATATTTATGAAATTGAGTGTCATTTATTGTAAATATATGCATGTACATAAACATTGAAGTACAAGATGCACATAAGTTACAGTAGACTACCTGTAATTATTTTTAAATTTTCCTTAAAAATTGATGAAGAAAAATTCAAATGAAAATCAAAACATTCTCTACGGATATTTTTAGATTACTCGTAAAAATTTCAAAATGAAAAAAATAAGTTTCTAATTATGTAGTGTACCGAATTTTTTACAGTTACCATGACAACTAAATGAGCCCATGGATCACAAAAATAGGTGTTTTTTTGGTACGTTTTCGTTGGTGATTTTTCATCCTTTTCTTCGCATGAAAATACCAATTGACCAGTAAACTACTACAGTAAGTTTTGAACTATGTAGTATGACATGATGTTATGGTTGCCATGGTACCACAATAATCCATAAATCGCTAAAATGAGTTTTTCATCCTTTTCTTCCCTTGAAATAATTTTTTTTCCAATAAACTATCACAATATTCACGTCATGTACGTAATGATATCATAAACACTAGCAGTACAAGTTCAAATCTAAAGTTTATACACCTACAATACATACAAACCATATAACTATAGAAATAAAATACCTTTAGTCTTCAAATCTTAATATGATATTGTTCAGCAGATATAGATGCGTCAATAGCATGTTTATATTACAATAAGCCAAATACATGTATATTGCATTCGCGCTAGTCACGCTTACTAAGTCCGGGAGTACCGTACGTCTGTATACGTTAGGCGTGGTTTGCGACGATGAATATATTGATAAAACATTGTACTATATATTTACAGCGTTATATAATCTAAATAAATTGTTACTGGATTTTTTTCTATTTAGTATAAAAATAACACATACTTACAAAATGTGTGTATTATTGAACATGTACTTCTATGTCAAAGGAGGCACTATTCAAAATTTACAATACTATTGTTTTTCCTCATTTTAATTATTGTTGTACATTATAGCAGGATACAAAGAACAAGACAAATATTGATAGGCTTTTTAAGCTAGAGAAGGTGGCAGCAAGGATCATTTAACACATCGAAGTACCTCATTTAGTGTAAACTTCTTGCATGCTATCAAATTTGAGATACATGCCTTTGATTGACTATTTTATTTATCGAAAAATTATTCTTGTGTTTAAAGTTTTACATCATATGACTCCAGAGTATTTGCATCGTTTTAGATTTGTAAATGAGGTAAACACAAGACAGTGCTCTAATAATTTCATTTATGTAACAAGAGCCATAACAAAATATTTTAGAAGATCTGTTGTCATTTCAACAGCACTTTTATGGAACTCATTACCAAATTTTATAAGAAAATGCACAAGTAACACATCTTTTAAATCAGCCGATCTCAAACATTATTTTGGTCCTCAATAATACTCATGTGTTTATGGTCTCTTTTCACTTAGTTCTTTTCTGTATGTATATAAACTGTGATATTTCCATGCTTTGTGATATATGTTCTCGATATGTATATATGTTATGGACAAGCCCACAATGTAAACTAGTTTATACAACTAATGGGGCAATCCTGTATAAATAAAGGATGTTATTATTATTATAAAACAGACCATTTTAAGATATTTGATTAATATCGAATGCCAGCAAATCGAGTGTTTTGTTTCTATTGCATTTGTTCCGCGTAATCACATTTTTACCATGAAAAATGTTGTAATCTGGGGCCTACATCCACGGAATGTTATCGACATGACGGAAAAGGCCGAGGGATGTTCCAATTGCCATTACATCTCTCGCAACTCTAGGACTAGGCTATTGCACATGCACCAACTATTGACAAAAATATACAGTTCTAATTTGTTTAGTAGTGATATACATTTACAAATGACCAATCTACGTGTGCAATAGTATCAGGCGGTACGTATTATACACAGAAAATGATGCGATATACACATAGGAAATTCGTACAACAATTGAATTTTACTCTAACGCCATGAAATACGCATATAATTCCTAAATGTAACGAATGCATGACGTTTATTCACTTAAGAATATCTACGGGGGAAAACATTCAAGGTGCTTGTACAAATACTTTACCCCATTTAATAGATTGTAATACGGTGATGATATGTCTCGCATCGTATTGGGGGACTCTGGTGTAGTGTTTACAACGACTACACGAAATAAATCAGATTAAACAGAAACACGTCATTTAGGACTCATCTATTAAACCGGCACAAAGACAAAAGACAAGGATGATAACAACATGAAATGATACAAAAGAAAAACAGATTTATCTCCCTCATATTAACCAGTTGCACGAACACTACATCCCTTCCTTTCTCGCTGAAATCCAAGCCTCAACGAAACCCATCTTATACAATTCACAATGAAAAAATTATACTTGCATATCAGTAGAAATCATATGTATATGTGAAGAGACAAAATGCAAATATATTGACATGTGCAAATATGAACATACAATGTACATTAAACTATTGCTATAAAAGAATCTGCATAATTATCACGATTGATCATCTTAACATTTAACATACACTACATGAGCTAGTTGAAAGAAAGGTAAAGATAACGAACAGTGATCAATCTCATAACAAATACTAGTACTAGTTGATCGCCAATTCCTCAATTCTGGATGGCAGTTTCTTGTTTCTTACAGGACTATAACTGATATTTACATCAACATTAGCTTCACCTGTAGCATTAGATATACTGACACACTCAGAGCGACGTATACAATCTTTGTGGTTTACCATCAACAATATGTATCAAGTTTCATTTCACAGTGAATGTATTGCGACTGATTTGGTGTACAAATTACTTTCTTTTTCATCAAACTTCTTTAAATGAGTAACGTTTCGCTTGCACTGTACCCTGTGATCTAAATCAACAATTGTACTGCTGCCATTTATCTGCACAATTGTAAACGGTGAGGTATTGCATGGTGTAACCAACTTACTTTCGCAGTCTTGTTTCACGAGAACGTGATCTGCTTACCGAACATCGATTTTAGTTGCCGAGATGGACAAACACCAGTTGTCGAGTGCGGTGTATTTCGATACATCATAAAAAGATCCCACTTTCAATCTTGACCTTGAAGCATAGGCAATTCGATCGCTTTTCATAATAAATCTATTCTAACGCTCCACTTCACCGTTTGCCTTTGACCATAAAGGAGTCGTTTTGTGATGATCTATGCCATTGGTCAAAAAGAAATTCGTAAAATGTTCGCTTACAAACCGAGTCATTGTCGGTATGGATTGAAAATGGCAATCCATGAGCTAAACAAAGCTTTAAGATCAGACGAGTAATATTGTCTGACGAAATATTTTTCGTGATGGCGAGCTCAAAATATCGACTGTAATAACCAACTAGCAACAATATGTTCTCTTTACTTGGCGATGGACTCGAAAGAACTGCGGTCAGATGTTGTCATGGCGCGAAAGGCAGTTTGTTACACATCATTAGTTCAGGTTTACTTGGTTGACCCACCAACTGCTATCCGTAACAACTTTTGCAAAACGTTTCAACACATATGTCCATCCATGGTCACCATACATTGCAGATAATTATTGCGACAATGCCAGTATGTATGTTCTTCGTGCGCAAGCGCAAGGTCATGGTCTCGAAAATTGTACTGGAATAACAATTCACGTACCTCGAAATACACTAAATTTCCAATCGAGTACAATTCAACGCGTACTGGTTATAAATACTGCTTAAATTCAATACGATGTAGCTGCTGATTAACAAGATATGTTCCAACAGAACATAGATCTAGATCGTTCTCTGATGATCTCTCAATTTGGCGTTCTGTCGCTAAACCTAAGGCTTACATATAAAAGGACACGAAATTTCTTTTCTTTTTTTAAATCGAGTCCTACAGAACTAGCATCTGATATGACCATGGTCGGCGCAGATTCGTCATAGAAACTAACGTTTAGGCATCTGCAAAACGACGCTGAAGTTCTACAACTGAATATTGTTCTGATTTTCCTAATCTAAAAATCTCATAACCCATAAATACAACTTATGAAATATTCTACTCGACATTTGGCAAACCTTTTTCATACAATACTTTAACAACAGTTTCAAGACATCCATCTACTTGACTACTTGTATGTTCAATGTGTGACCGTCATAAATAGTAACTATGTAAAATAAGCAACAATTATGAAGCAATTGAAGATTATAAAGTCTGCGTCAATGTTCAGTATATACACAATTTGATTGTTATGTAATCAACTAACCGCACTCCTACATTGGCGTTGATTTACGACGATAGACGCCACTTGCTAGGGCCATTAAATTCCCGAGGGGTGGCTATGGCTAGACCACGGGTGTTAACGGCACTGCAACCTCCACCAGGGGCGGATCCAGGAATGGCGGCTAGGGGTGGGGGGGGGCACTTTATGAGGCTGGGGGCCGTCTTGAAGCCCCAGTGGGTCCCGGAAGCTCCTGGATTTTACAGATTTTATAGACCTTGCAATTTGTCTCCTATTAAGTCATTTGTACTATTCTATCATTTTTTATAAGGTAAACTTAATAAAATGACGCAAATGTTAAGGGGTGTTGGAAAAAATTAAGTTCTCCCAATAAAGTAATTCAAGAAAGCAAAAGATTTCTCCGTGAGTGGAAGAAATTATTACTTCTTTTATCGTTTAGTACATTTTTTCTAAACAAGATAGCACGATTTACCTTAAATTTGAAAAATTTAGGGGTGGTGGAGGCGCTGGCTGTGCCCCCCTTAAATCCGCCACTGGCCACCAGTGGAGAGCAAATCACCATAGCGACGGTGACAGTACTCAATACAAATGTTTATCGCAGCTCAAAGCTAGAAAAATTACCCTGCTAAGCAAATTTGGTCGTTGGATAATTTATTATTAAATGGGCAGCATTAGCAGCCAGGGATCGAACAGGGGTGCAAACTTAATATACCCAATACCAATATTTGGTGGCGGAGATGTGGAGTGTTGATCCTTGCCATCTGTGGCCAAAGCTTAAGTTACTAACTTAAAGGAGACTAGAAAATCAACCTAGCATTATCATAGTACATTGTGGAGCTCATAGCTTAGTTCTTGTACAATTTAGTCCTTCCTAATTAACTTCATTTGGCCATAACTAAGATAAGGACACTTTTTTTCAATGCCCACACTTGTCTGATAAATGCCTTTTGTCAAGGTTTTCTTGGCGGTACACTCAAAATGTCAAAGAAATGAAAAAGGCATGGGCTTGGGAAGCAATGAGGTTCAATTTGAAACGAACACATGTAGATGGTGTGCATTGTTACGGCACGTTTCGTCGCCTTGGCACGTTTCGTCGCATTTTTGTATTTGAGTGAGTGTATGCGCGCGTGTATGTTTGCATGTATGTGCGTATACGTGCATGTGCGTGTGTATGTATGTGTATGCATTCATGTGTAATAAAGTTTGTTTTGCATTACACACGCACATGCGTGCAGACATTTGTGACAAGTGCGATACTTAGGTAATAAACAAAAAAGCTGGGTATTTCTGGATGGAATTTGATGTGAATTTATTTTGCGAACACACGAGTTGCAATATTTTAGCAACACAATACTCTTACATACATACCATCCTTATGGTACGCCGTTTTTACATTTATTCCTCTTCAAAGATATCTCATAAATTTTATAAGACATCTTATAAAAGATATGAAATATCTTAATGATATATGTTTTTTTTATAAGATATCTCATTTAATGTATGATACAAATGTATATCTTACATAGTATATAATATATCTCATAACCTTTATAAGATATCTTATTTACATTTTTGATTTAAGATATCTCATAAAGTCTTCTAAGATATTTCATAAATATATATGAGATATATTATAAAACATATCTTATAAAGTTTATGAGATATCTAATATAGTTCAAAAGATATCTTATATATTTTATGAGATATACTATCAACTGTAAATCATAAATTATATAAGATGCCTTTATAGAGGAGTGAATTTAAATATGTTTACCCAACTATCTATATTGTATTGCTTATAGGAGTTATGAGATTGATCACTGCTCGTTATCTTCGTCTTTCATGCTATCGGATGGGACGTAATAAAAATCACAGCACATTCTATCCCGATTCGATACAGCTATTCAAACTTTCGACATGTTTCAAGTGTGCAAAGAATAGGTCTAATCCTGCATTTCATAAATGTAGCGTAATAGCGTAAGCCTACAGGCGGAGAGAGTGCACAAAACACGACACGGGTATACCCCCCCCCCCCCCCCAAACGGTAGTATTCCTCTTCAACATGTCTGAGCTATCCCCGCGCTGCTCCTCCAGTCACCCTATGTAATATCTCTCTCTCTCTCTCTCTCTCTCTCTCTCTCGTTCACGCCGAATTCAATAGCATAGAAAAATACAACTGTGTTCATGCTAAATACTTTTCAAAATAATGGCTACATTTTGAAGGAGTCAATTTCATTTATGAAAAGTGCTTCAGACCTGTTAAGTTGCATAGATTTGCTTACTCCACCTGTTCAATTTTATGTGTATTGTATAAAATGTCCAATCTTGTAGCTTTTTCAATTGTCTCAGATGATTGTTAATCCTATGAATGAATGAATGTTAAAGAAGTGTCACTTAGAATTAATTAAAGCTTTACACCAATAAATGCATCGTCTTCAGACTCCTTTTTAAACATACACTGTATGTTTGAAAGTTCTAGGATGCACACAAAGAACCACACAATTGTTTTTAAATGCAAGTGAAAACACAGATTTTAACAACTCGGGCAATTTGCAACTCGATTATGTGTTCGAACTCACAATGCTTTCTTTTCGGGTCGCGCTCTGAACATTTTTAGCTCAAATAGCAGATGAAATTATGTGACTACTGAGAATTTCTTGCTGATGCCATACGGGGTTTTTTGCTGACAAGTTATCCTGAGAGGGTTTTCCTGGCTTTGTTCCCGACTTTTTGCAACCGGCTGCTCAGCTTAAAACTGCGACTGGCTCAACTAGTTGTTCTGCTGCTTGTTGGTAAGGGAACCTACATTCATGTAACTATTGATATCATCTGCAACTCGGTAATGCTAATCTACAATTGAAAATAAATTCCATGTATAGCGTCATCGAATCGCCCTTAAGACATTACAAGGGGCGGTTGAAATAATTTTCCATTTGCATTTTTTTTTACCTCACTTACTACTCCAATTAATATATACTCCTCACAAAAATCAAGCAACAAAATACAGGGCCTAAAACGGTGATAATAAAACTCGGTCTGCTGAAAGCATAATTTGAAGGACACATCGCATGCTTCTAAACTTTTTAATTTTTTCAGCAAAATTAATTCATTTCATGCCTAAAACTACTTTACATGTGTTTTAAATGAAACAGTTTGCGTAGTTTTCGAGTTTGAAAGTGATGGAATTCAAATCTTGCGATATGCATATTTTCTTCGATATTTTACGCGCCATCATCTGTGACGTCATATGCGACCTCGAGCGAGAAGATTTGAAAACAGT
This sequence comes from Ostrea edulis, assembly GCF_947568905.1. Classification (NCBI taxonomy): domain Eukaryota; kingdom Metazoa; phylum Mollusca; class Bivalvia; order Ostreida; family Ostreidae; genus Ostrea; species Ostrea edulis. Next base: position 47,516,315 of record NC_079166.1, on the reverse strand, counting down.
TGTTAGCCATTTTATAAACAGATTATATTTAATTGACAAAAAAAACCCACCCAATTATCACGTTAACGGCTTTTAAATAACACTGCATTTGGGTGTTTTGTGCCGTTTAAGGGTGTACTTGCTGTCAGTAGAGAGGATTTGGACCGGGTTTTTTTTTTTTCAATTTTCGGAGGAAGGTACGAGGGACAAGACGTGAATATTTTTTGTTGGCACAACGACTTTGCCATAAAAAAAAAAAACAAGAGGGGCATGGGCCACATCGCTCACCTGAGTCATCTTGGTCCACATCAGAAGATTTTCCATATCTATTTGCATGTAAAACCGTAGTCCCTATTATGGCCCCAAACCTACCCTTGGAGGCCATGGTTTTTGCAAACTTGAATCTACACTATGTCAGAAAGCTTTCATGTAAATGTGAATTTCTTTGGCCCAATGGTTCTTGAGAAGAAGATTTTTAAAGATTTTCCCTATATATTTGTATGTAAAACATTGATCCCCTATTGTGGCCCCATCGTACCCCAGGGGGCATGATTTTAACAAACCTGAATCTGCACTATATCAGAAAGTTTTCATATAAATCTCAGCTTTTCTGGCATAGTGGTTCTGGGAAGAAGATTTTTAAAGATTTTTTCCTATATATTTGTATGTAAAACTTTTACCCCTACTGTGGCCCCATCCGACCCCCGGGGGCCATGATCTTGACAATTTAGAATCTGTACTATATCAGAAAGCTTTCATATAAATCTCAGCTTTTCTGGCTCAGTGGTTCTTGAGAAGAAGATTTTAAAAGATTTTTTCTATAAATTTGTATTTAAAACTTTGATGCCCCCCTTGAGGCCCCATCCAATCCCCGGGGTCCATGATTTTAACAAACTTGAATCTGCACTATATCCCCAAAAAACAAACGAAAAAAACAAAAAACAAAAAACTTTGACCCCCTATTGTGGCCCCATCCGATCCCCGGGGACCATGAATTTAACAATTTAGAATCTGTACTATATCAGGAAGCTTTCATATAAATCTCAGCTTTTCTGGCTCAGTGGTTCTTGGGAAGAAGATTTTTCCTATATATTTGTATGTAAAACTTTGACCCCCTATTGTGGCCCCATCCGACCCCCGGGGGCCCATGATTTTAACAATTTAGAATCTGTACTATATCAGGAAGCTTTCATATAAATCTCAGCTTTTCTGGCTCAGTGGTTCTTGAGAAGAAGATTTTAAAAGATTTTTCCTATATATTTGTATGTAAAACATTGATCCCCTATTGTAGCCCCATCCTACCCCAGGGGGCCATGATTTTAACAAACCTGAATCTGCACAATGTCAGAAAGCTTTCATATAAATCTCAGCTTTTTTGGCTCAGTGGTTCTGGGAAGAAGATTTTTAAAGATTTTTCCTATATATTTGTATGTAAAATATGATCCCCTATTGTGGCCCCATCCGACCCCCGGGGGCCATGATTTTAACAATTTAGAATCTGCACTATATCAGGAAGCTTTCATATAAATCTCAGCTTTTCTGGTTCAGTGGTTCTTGGGAAGAAGATTTTTACTATATATTTGTATGTAAAACTTTTACCCCCTATTGTGGCCCCATCCGACCCCCGGGGGCCATGATTTTAACAATTTAGAATCTGCACTACCTAATAAAGCTTATCTATAAATTTCATCTTTTCTGGCCCAGTGGTTCTTGAGAAGAAGATTTTTTAATGACCCTACCCTATTTGTACCTTTTATTGATTATCTCCCCTTGGAAGGTGACCTGGCCCTTTATTTTAACAATTTAGAATTCCCTTTACTTAAGGATGTTTTGTGCCAACTTTGGTTGAAATTGGCCCAGTGGTTGTTGAGAAGAAGTTGAAAATGTGAAAAGTTTACAGACGGACAGACGGACGGACGCCGGAATACGGGTGATCAGAAAAGCTCACTTGAGCTTTCAGCTCAGGTGAGCTAAAAACTAGTAAAATTTGTCCCTGTACTTTTGCAAAGAAGCACTTGGACATAGACGTAGATAAACTGCGAGAAAATGGTTCTACCGAAGCTACGCACTGTAACATATAGGCCTACGGCATATGCTTTCCGTTCTGCTCTCAAATTCAATACCCATTCGCACCAACTGACCTTCATCTTGTAACAACATATAGGCAGAACTTGTGATAGCAGTTTCTACCAACTGGTAGTTTTAAAAAAAAAATAAAGATAAAAGATAATTGAACTTTCAATTATAAATAATAAAATATAATATTTAATAACTTTGAATGGAATTATGCTTTCATTTTTTTTAAAGGAATGCTTACGTAACAACAACAGCAGCCGCGCTCCCACTTCCCAAGTAACAACGTGTAGATTTAAAAAATGATGATTAATAAAATTGCTTGAATAGAATAATTTAAAAGTATTGTGATTTTCACTATAAATTTTATCATGTTTATTTACCCCCCACCCCCCGAAATACACCCGTGACAGTAGGCCTACTTGTCAATCTGATAATTATAATTTAGGCCTATCTAACTTATCCCAACATAAATTTAATAATAATTGCACTGTTTATTTTAGAAAAGCAACAACGCTAATTACAGTTGTTTAAAGAAATGGCATCATCAAATAGTGTTTAGACAGCGATCCCATGTAAATATTATTTACTCGCAAATGCAGATTTCATATTCGCTTTCCTTGCTACATTTGGGTCGCTATTTGTATGCACTGGAGGCTAAAAGATATAAGATTCGGGAAATTTGTCAACATCGAAATAAATGTTATTCATGGTAGATAAATTAGGCCCCTAAAACCCGAGTTTTTAAAAATATCTAACACTACTTTTACAAAAAGTTGATAGACGAAGGTCGCATATGACGTCACTGTACCACGTGACTACCTATCTAATTAACTAGGCTTTTTGAAATCGGGGCCGTATTGTGGCTAATTATCGCGATACTTCAGCGAACGAACTATAATTACAATTAATTTCTATAAGCATAAGGAAGACAAAATGCAAATAATTCTGTATACTTTGAAAACACGAGATGTGTCCTTTAAGTGTTGTCAATAATTGGTCAAATTGTTTCTACAGAACGACCCTCGAGTCTGTAACACTTTAAAGATAACTTCTATCACCATTTTCTGCTCTGTTATAGCGATTCTCTTGTACTGGGTAATCAGGTTTGTTGATTTCTGTGAATTTTATGACGTTACGTTCTGTGAGGCTTGTAGTTCAAGTCTGATTATGGATATCTGACGTTTTTTTGTTTAAACCAAACTTTCTTGAGTTTATCACAATTTTCAGATCTATTTTAATATTCGACCTTGCTACAGCGACTTTTTAGGGGTACTCTGATGCTGTTTTGTAACAATTGCCACAAATGAGAAATTAATTTTTGGCTTGCTTAAAGCAAATGAACCTTTTGTGTGTACTTTGATCATATTTCTGAAAATAAACAGTTTAAGTGAGAAGTGACGTCGTCCACAGGTGGAACAACCATTTGTAGTTTACGAATGGGGTATGTGGGTACCGTAACAGAAATCACTGCTGTAGGCGTGGGGAATGCGATAGAAAACATCTGTAAAGTGTGATAGACTCAAAATAGATCAGTCTAAACAGAAACTGTCACAGTTGATGATCACACTTAAACTGCGAGCCCCACAAAACGAAAAGTCAGAGCTGTGGGTATTTTTTAGGTATAAAGAAGTTTTTTGGGGGTAAAATCAAGAACGCCAAATGATTTAATTTATGGCGAAACTGATAGGTTCCCACTGTACGCTAATTCTGCACTAAAGTGTTTTCCTTACCGAAAATGGAAAAATTTTAGAATACGAAAAAATATATATGTTGTTAGAATTGGACATGAGAGGAAAATCTAATTGGGTATTAAATATTCCACAATGTTTAAATGAATTGGGTATGGGTTTTGTATTGGTACAACAGGGGATAGGGACAGAAAAAAGTTTTATATGCGAGGTTCGACAAAGGTTGATAAATTGCAGGTGGCCGGGGATGGGATAGTCATATTCAGTTAAGGGGGTGGTTTAATGTGTATAGAACTTATTGTACCACATATTTAACAAAGAAATATTTATTAAACAACATAGATAGACATCTAAAGTTTGTTTTAATCCAATTTAGATTTGGTATATTTGGCATTAAAATACACGTCTTGGTATAAAAAATCACTTCAAGAATGTGCATGTCTTTTTTGTTTTGTGCTGAGGGCGAGGTTCATTTTGTATTGGTTTGTCCTGTTTACAATGATTTTTAAGTTTATCCCTAAGACGTTCTATGTTGACTCATGTTTATCTCTGTTGTTAGCTTAAAATAATGAAAGTGTAGTAAGAAATTTGACATTGTTCTTGTATAAAGCCTTAAAATTTATGGATGCACTTTCGTCATGATTTAAATTAGATTAGATTGATTCAAAGTTCATATACTTTTTAAGATTTTAACTATGTTACATTATTCTAACTATGTTACATGATTTACACTATGTTACTAAGCTAAGTGTGCAAAGTTGTGGTAAATATGTATGTATAAAATAATCCCTTTAAAAAAGTTTGAAATGAACCTTTGCTGTTTATTTATTCAAATAAAACAATGACTTCTCTCTCTCTCTCTCTCTCTCTCTCTCTCTCTCTCTCACGCATCTTATTCATTCCTTACATTTTCCCGATTGCAATAGACAATACTAAGTATGCAAGGTGAAGATAACGAACAGTGATCAATCTCATAACTCCTATAAACAATACAAAATAGATAGTTGGGCAAACACGGACCCCTGGACACATCAGAGGTGGGACCAGGTGCCTGGGACGAGTAAGCATCCCCTATAAATCTTATTAATGCTTATCACATTTTGTCTTATATTGATGTTATAGATAGTATGATGGATCAGGCAAATCAAGGTACCAAGGAAAATCGTGGCCGCAACACTGGTATCAGATACCTGAGGACTGTATCCAAGGTGAGGTATGTAACTCTTCGACTGCTGTTGCAAGGTAGGTTCAAAGTCCCTAGGCGCATTAGAGATAGGGAACAACGAAACACTGTAAGACTATTCCAGAGACGTCGCAAAGACTTTTCACTCGTTGGAAAAGAAGTACTATTTCAAGGTAAAACGATCCTGATTGAAAGCGAAATGAAGCAGAAAGTCAAGGGCCAGTTTCAAGAAATGCATCGTCTTCAGACTCCCTTTTAAATATAAGTTTGAAAGTTCTAGGATGCACACAAAAAACCGCACAATCGTTTTTAAATACAAATGAAAACAGATTTTAACAACTCGGGGAATTTTCAGCTCGATTATGTGTTCGAACTCACAATGCTTTCTTTTCTGGCCGCGCTCTGCACATATATAGCTGCAAATAACAGATGAAATTATGTGGCTACTGAGAATTTCTTGCTGATGCCATACGGGGTTTTCTGCTGACAAGCTATCCTGAGAGGGTTTTCCTGGCTTTGTTCCCGACTTTTTGCAACCGGCTGCTCAGCTTAAAACTGCGACTGGCTCAACTAGTTGTTCTGCTGCTTGTTGGTAAGGGAACCTACATTCATGTAACTATTGATATCATCTGCAACTCGGTAATGCTAATCTACTATTGAAAATAAATTCCATGTATAGCCTCATCGAATCGCCCTTAACACATTATAAGGGGTGGTTGAAATAATTTTCCATTTGAATTTTTTTTAGCTCACTTACTACTCCAATTAATATATACTCCTCACAAAAGTCAAGCAACAAAATACAGGGCCTAAAACGGTGATAATAAAACTCGGTCTGCTGAAAGCATAATTTAAAGGACACATCGCATGCTTCTAAACTTTTTAATTTTTTCAGCAAAATTAATTCATTTCATGCCTAAAACTACTTTACATGTGTTTTAAATGAATCAGTTTGCGTAGTTTTCAAGTTTGAAAGTGATGGAATTCAAATCTTGCGATATGCATATTTTCTTCGATATTTTACGCGCCATTATCTATGTCGTCATATGCGACCTCGAGCGAGAAGATTTGAAAACAGTTGTTAGCCATTTCATAAACAGATTAGATTCAATTGACAAAAAAACCCACCCAATTATCACGTTAACGGCTTTTAAATAACACTGCATTAGGGTGTTTTGTGCCGTTTAAGGGTGTACTTGCTGTCAGTAGAGAGGATTTGGACTGGGTTTTTTTTGGTGTTTTTTTATTTCAATTTTCGAAGGAAGGTACGAGGGACAAGATGTGAATATTTTTTGTTGGCACAATGACTCTGCCATAAAAAAAACCCAGTAAAATTTGTCCCTGTACTTTTTCAAAGAAGCACTTGGACAAAGACGTAGATAAACTGCGAAAAAATGGTTCTATCGAAGCTACACACTGTTACATAGAGGCCTACGGCATATGCTTTCCGTTCTGTTCTCAAATTCAAGACCCATTCGCACTAACTGACCTTCACCTTGTAACAACATATAGGCAGAACTTGTGATCGCAGTTTCTACCAACTGGTAGTTTTAAAAAAGAAATTTAAAGATAAAAGATAATTGAACTTTCAATTATAAATAATAAAATATAATATTTCCCAACTTTGAATGGAATTATGCTTTCATTTTTTTAAAGGAATGCGTACGTAACAACAACAGCAGCCGCGCTCCCACTTCCCAAGTAACAACGTTTAGATTTAAAAAATGATTAATAAAATTGCTTGAATAGAATAATTTAAAAGTATTGTGATTTTCACTATAAATTTGATAATGTTTATTTATTTTTCCCCCTGAAATACACCCGTGACAGTAGGCCTAGTTGTCAATCTGATAATTATAATTTAGGCCTATCTAACTTATCCCAACATAAATTTAATAATAATTGCACTGTTTATTTTAGAAAAGCAACAACGCTAATTACAGTTGTTTAAAGAAATGGCATTATCAAATAGTGTTTAGACAGCGATCCCATGTAAACATTATTTACTCGCAAATGCAGATTTCATACTCGCTTCCTTGCTACATTTGGGTCGCTATTTGTATGCACTGGTGGCTAAAAGATATACGACTCGGGAAATTTGTCAACATCGAAATAAATGTTATTCATGGTAGAGAAATTAGGCCCCTAAAACCCGAGTTTTTAAAAATATATAACACTACTTTTACAACAAGTTGATAGACGAAGGTCGCATATGACGTCACTGTACCACGTGACTACCTATCTAATTAACTAGTCTTTTTGAAATCGGGACCGTATTGTGTCTAATTATCGCGATACTTCAGCGAACGAACTATTACAATTTCTATGAACATAAGGAAGACAAAATGCAAACAATTCTGTATACTTCGAAAACACGAGATGTGTCCTTTAAGTGTTGTCAATAATTGGTCAAATTGTGTCTACAGAACGACCGTTCTCGAGTCTGTAACACTTTAAAGATAACTTCTATCACCATTTTCTGCTCTGTTATAGCGATTCTCTTGTACTGGGTCATCAGGTTTGTTGATTTCTGTGAATTTTATGACGTTACGTTCTGTCAGGCTTGTAGTTCAAGTCTGATTATGAATATCTGACGTTTTTTGTTTAAACCAAACTTTCTTGAGTTTATCACAATTTTCAGATCTATTTTAATATTCGGCCTTGCTACAGCGACTTTTTAGGGGTACTCTGATGCTGTTTTGTAACAATTGTCACAAATGAGAAATTAATTTTTGGCTTGCTTAGAGCAAATGAACCTTTTGTGTGTACTTTGATCATATTTCTGAAAATAAACAGTTTAAGTGAGAAGTGACGTCGTCCACAGGTGGAACAACCATTTGTAGTTTACGAATGGGGTATGTGGGTACCGTAACAGAAATCACTGCTGTAGGCGTGGGGAATGCGATAGAAAACATCTGTAAAGTGTGATAGACTCAAAATAGATCAGTCTAAACAGAAACTGTCACAGTTGATGATCACACTTAAACTGCGAGCCCCACAAAACGAAAAGTCAGAGCTGTGGGTATTTTTTTAGGTATAAAGAAGTTCTTTGGGGGTAAAATCAAGAACGCCAAATGATTTAATTTATGGCGAAACTGATAGGTTCCCACTGTACGTTAATTCTGCACTAAAGTGTTTTCCTTATTGGTTGAAGTTACCGAAAATGGAAAATTTTAGAAGAAGAAAAAATATATATGTTGTTAGAATTGGACATGAGAGGAAAATCTAATTGGGTATTAAATATTCCACAATGTTTAAATGAATTGGGTATGGGTTTTGTATTGGTACAACAGGGGATAGGGACAGAAAAGTTTTATATGCGAGGTTCGACAAAGGTTGATAAATTGCAGGTGGCCGAGGATGGGATAGTCATATTCAGTTATTGTACCACATATTTAACAAAGAAATATTTATTAAACAACTTAGATAGACATCTAAAGTTTGTTTTAATCCAATTTAGATTTGGTATATTTGGCATTAAAATACACGTCTTGGTATAAAAAAAAAATCACTTCAAGAATGTGCATGTCTTTTTTGTTTTGTGCTGAGGGCGAGGTTCATTTTGTATTGATTTGTCCTGCTTACAATGAATTTTAAGGATATGCGGGACGATGATCACGTGATGGTTGCGAATTTATTATAAATTTAGAACCGGACGCAGCGTAGTTAAGCTTCCCGAGAAAAATCACAATACTGTACACACTATACGACGTCATAATAAAAAAAAGTACGTCACGACGTTGTATCGCGGGGAAAATGTCATCATGTTTTGTTGTAATTTGCTACCGCTGTCAAGTGTTTTGTGTAAATCTGTTGATTGAATTCTTGTCAAATGATAATTTTCATTTTATTTCATAGTGATTACAAGTCTCTTTTTCATATATATACATTGCATATATTATATATATGTATAGTATGCGCCACAATAATTTTGATAGTATAGCCTACAAGTCACCGAAATCGCTCCTACATGCACATGCAATTTGCATCTCTAGGCATTTACAAAAAGAAAGTCAACCGTCTGTAAACAATTACTCGTTGCAAGTGTAAGATGATGATCGTTTGTTGATATTTACTATAGTAGTGTGAAACCAGAACTGGACTCACATTTCTCCGAATCTTGCTTGGGAAACGTACAAACCTTTCAGGTGCTTTTATAATCGATCCTTGTTTGCGAAAAATACCCCCCCCCCCTTATGACGACAATCGTTACTTTTGGTCAAATATTAACGTCCATACTAGGAATGTTTAATTTTTGCAAGCATTTTCATGTAAATATAAGTACGCTTTATCTCTGAAACTATTTCATATTCCAAATTATTTTTACTAACTTTACGAAACACTGCTGCGGAAATGGTAACTAACTTAAAACATATGACACACGTCGGAATGTATGCGAGAAGCAGACGTGTGAAAAAGAAAAAGGTGCACAGTCACAACATGTGCGATACATAAATACCTTGAAAAATAGCATGGAGACGATCGAGTCAAGCGACACTAGCTACCATGGCTGCGGATATGCTGTTGATCTGGTAAAGGAAGTAGTAGCTCATATTGACGTTAACTAGACCTAACCCGTGGTTTGAAAGAAGACGTACTGTTTAGAGCTAGACTAGACGTTTTGTTCGAAGCCATGTTTAATATATACATGTATATTTAAAAATAAATAAATTTTAATTTGTTTCCATGAACTCAATTTTTGTTCCATAATTATGAAAATTCTAAATATTTCAATAGGTTCAAAACAAATATAATTTCTAACAATGTATTCCAAAACAGGCACGAATAATTAGGCTGCCTCCCCCCCCCCCCCCCCCCCCCCTGTCTTTGACAATGAGCTTTATTTTTTAGATTTTGTAGTGCAAATAAATTGAGACTGTCCCATCCCCCATTACTTTTAACAGTAGTTGTACATGAAAAGAATATAATCTTGAAAGTTATTAATAACAAATATTTCGCCAAGCCTAACCCCAAGTGAACATATCAATGTATAACTTCAAGGACGCCTACCTCAAAATCAAGATTAGCTTCACCCCTTCATATTTCTACAGGAAGTTGGGTATATGAATAGTTTTTAATCGCAGTGTTTGCAAAAAAATTCATTGACAAGTTTTTGAGCAGTGCTTCATTTAGTATCTGGACTACCCTGTTTTTGAGTACCAATTTCCACCCCAAATCCTTAAATTTTCCCAATTTCTTATTATATGGTTATGTTTAAGCATTTTATTATTATATATTTTATATTTTACATATATTCTAAAAATTATTGTGAAAGATATAGATAAAAATTTCATCAAATTATTTTTTTGAATTCAAAATCGGAATAATCTTGTAAAATTCACAATTTTCGAAAAGGGGGGTAATTCAAAGCTTATTATCTCCCTTGTATACCTAGAAAGTGGCCATGAAATTCATACACATTGTACAGGAGATCCTGATGGTGTTTCATGAAAAAAAGAAAAAATATTCATTGACAAGTTATTTTTGGCCACATCGTCCCGCATGTCCTTAAGTTTATCCCTAAGAAATTCTATGTTGACTCATGTTTATCTCTGTTGTTAGCTTAAAATAATGAAAGTGTAGTAAGAAATTTGACATTGTTCTTGTATAAAGCCTTAAAATTTATGGATGCACTTTCGTCATGATTTAAATTAGATTAGATTGACTCAAAGTTCATATACTTTTTAAGATTTTAACTATGTTACATTATTCTAACTATGTTACATGATTTAAACTATGTTACTAAGCTAAGTGTGCAAAGCTGTGGTAAATATGTATGTATAAAATAATCCCTTTAAAAAGGTTTGAAATGAACCTTTGTTGTATATTTATTCAAATGAAACAATGACCGACCTCTCTCTCTCTCTCTCTCTCTCTCTCTCTCTCTCTCTCACGCATCTTATTCATTCCTTACATTTTCCGATTGCAATAGACAATACTAAGTATGAAAGGCGAAGATAACGAACAGTGATCAATCTCATAACTCCTATAAACAATACAAAATAGATAGTTGGGCAAACACGGACCCCTGGACACACCAGAGGTGGGATCAGGTGCCTAGGAGGAGTAAGCATCCCCTATAAATCTTATTAATGTTTATCACATTCTGCCTTATATTGATGTTATAGATAGTATGATGGATCAGGCAAATCAAGGTACCAAAGAAAATCGTGGTATCGTGGTATCAGATACCTGAGGACTGTATCCAAGGTGAGGTATGTAACTCTTCGACTGCTGTTGCAAGGTAGATTCAAAGTCCCTAGGCGCATTAGAGATAGGGAACAACGAAACACTGTAAGACTATTCCAGAGACGCCGAAAAGACTTTTCACTCGTTGGAAAAGAAGTACTATTTCAAGGTAAAACGATCCTGATTGAAAGCGAAATGAAGCAGAAAGTCAAGGGCCAGTTTCAAGAAAATTTAGGGTCGGGTGCAAGGCCTGTATGGTTCCAAGTCAAACGCAGCTTTGCTGGGATTTCCCACAGAAAGGTGAAAAACATTCTTGACTCTTCAAAGACCTACCAAGAACAGAATGCACGATTTACAAATGCTGTTCCACCAAAGCCTGTCAAGGCCACAGCTGTGAATGAACGTTGGCAGCTTGATTTAATTGAGATGAAGCATGAAGAGGTCATGCACAATGGCCAACCACAAAAGTACATCCTCTCTGTCCTCGACGTGTTCTCCCGTTTCAACATATTGCGCCCTTTAGAAAATAAGAAAAGTGCGACTGTCGCAAGAAAGCTCAAATGGATTTTTGCGGAACTTGGGAAACCGAAGATCGTTCAAACCGATCAGGGTTCCGAGTTTAAGGGGAAGACGGAAGAACTGTTGCGTTATAAGAACGTAATAATAAACAGAAGCAGGTCCTACCACCCTTGTGTGCAAGGGAAATGTGAGCGTTCCCATAGGGAGGATAGAAAGAAAATGTCTTTTATGACTGGGCGAAAGAGGGGATTCAACTGGGCCAAAAACATGTACTAGATTCAGCAATCGATCAATGACACCCCCAAAGAGGTTCTTGGTCATTACTCCCCATCTGAAGTATATTTCAGTAGAACAGGGTCACTCGTGCAAAAAACAGCTACTTCCCGGCATCACTGTCCATCAATGTACAGTGTCGGTGACGAAGTTCTAGTGAGACATCCCTCAAGTCCTCCTCCGGGAATCGTATCCCCTGTAGAAGAACGGTGTGCAAAGTCACTGAACGATCTTTGGCCACAAGTAGGTACAGGGTTCAGTACCGCAAACCGTGCGGGAGTATGGAAGACAAGTGGATTTCGGTGATGGACGTCACAAGCACAACAGCGCTGAAAGAAGAAGAAATGCCCGGAAAAACATGCAGCGGGCTATGCAGAAAGAGGAACACAAAAAGAAATATGCAATTCCTTTGAGTCACAGTGAAAGAATTCTCAATTTACAGGAAAGAAATGTCAGAGTGGTTCTAGACCCTACCGACAGTCCAGGTAACTGCCAGTTTGAATCTGTTGATCATCAATTGGCTCAATATGGCATCCACAGATCGACGAAAACCCTCCGCGTGGAAGTCGTAGACTACATTCAGCACAATATGCACGAATACATACCATTCATCCAAGGAAATGTAGACGAGTATATGTGTCCGAAAGGAAAAAGGACGGCACATACGGGGACCAGATGACATTATCTGTCATGTCCGATGTGTACTACGTGCAGATTCTGGTCATTTCAGCGCAGGGACCTGAATACTCGACACTCATTACACCCAATAAGATTACTTACAGCTCTCGAGTATTCACAATCACACTTGGGTATTACCCAGAGCACTATACCAGCATCTCGGTGCCCAAAGAAACCTTCCGTCGTATGATTTCGAGAATCGCCCCAGATTACGTTAACGCCTCTGCCGAATCCGTCGATGACAATTCTCAGCCGGGGGACAGTGGTGGCGAGACCAGTGACCTACCTGGGCGTGACAGGGACCTACCTGAGGGTGACAGTGACCTACCTCGGGGTAACACTGACCTACCTGAGAGTGCCAATGGTGGCAAGGCCAGTGGCCAATCTGGAGGTAACAGTGGCAATCATTTTAAGGCCGAAGACTCTTCCAGTCTAAATGGGCATGAGTTTTTGCCGCGGGAAATACAACAAATCATCATTCATCACGCCATCCAAAGTGACCTCAGTAGTCGTTATACATCACAAAATGTGAACAGTTTTTTCCGACAAGTTCTTTCAAACATACCATTGCCAAGAATTTACATAAACTTTGGTGTACTTCCCGATGTGCGGTGTACTTCCCGATGTGCAAAATCCTGTGAGTGTCAGAAGACTGATCAGAGCCGCAGGTAGAGCTAGTGGTCTGGCCCTGGAACTAAGACACTTGCTAAACTATCCTCAATGGATAAACACTTGGCTGTGGCACAGGCAAGACGAATTCCGAAATTTTTTCATTGTTGCCATTTGGAGAAACCGTAGGAATTGAATCAGATCCAATCTCTGATTACCCAGAAGTTGACACCCACAGGATTTGGAATTTGGGGAGCAACAATACCATGCCTGTAAATTAACTAAATTCATAGGGTCCTTGTTTTATTTTTGAGCCCTAACTCCTTTGACCAGAATTGTAGGGGGTCCGTTGGAAAGACACTGTGATTCCTTTGGCTTCCTGGGTCATATCCTGGCGACTGGGAATGGAATTACATCACCGAGTCAACGAGTAATCTCAGATAAAGATTCATAACTGCAACAGATATTTGGAATTAAGTGTTCAGACATATGTGGTCATACAAAGAAAAAATTTGTTTGTGCATTTTGAGGTTTTGGTGAACATTTTGATTTGATTTCGTACATTTTACTTTCATGCTTACCGCCAATACAGTAATTGGCCTAAATTTTTAAAAATCTTTTTATCAATTTTGTTCGTCATAGTTCTGATGTTTTTGTTGTCGTGGTTTTTTTTTTAGTTTTTTTTTTTTGGTTTACATTTTATTGACATGTTGAGTGGTAAATTGCTGTTCATAAATATCGTGTTCATTATAATTAAAATTGTGCACGGAGTGTTGTTTATGCCGAATTTCAAGATTTTCTTTCCTGATCAAGCCATGACAAATGGTAGTACTTGCTTTGAATTTCACTCTGTGTGCTCATGTGTATTTGTATGACACGCCATATTTATATGCAATCCTCTATAAAGGTTTCTTATATAATTTATGAGATATCTTTTATTTTTAATAAAATATTTAATAAATGTTATAAAATGTCTCATATAATTTACCTCATAGAATATATACGATATCTTTTGAACTATATAATATATCTCAAACTTTATAAGATATGTTGTATATTATACAAGATATCTTATAAAGTTATAAAACATATAAGATATATATTTATAAAATATCATATAAGTGTTTATGAGGTCTTAAATCAAAAACGTTAATAGGACATCTTATAAAGTTGATGAGATATATTATATACTATATAAGATATTTCATACATCAAATGAAATATCTTATAAAAAACATTTTTCATATCTTTTATAAGATATCTGATAAAATTTATGAGAAATCTTTGATGAGGAATAAATGTAAAAACAGAATGCCATAAGGATGGTATGTAAGATTATTGTGTTGCTAAAATGTGCGACTCGTGTCTTTGCAAAATAAATTCACATTCCATCCAGAAATGCCCAGGTTTCTTGTTTATTAGCTAAGTATCGCACTTGATTTGTGTCAAAAATGTCTGCATGTATGTGCGTGTGTAATGCAAAAAAAACTTTATTACACATGAATGCACACACATACATCCACACGCACGCACACATACTCACACCGTCACTCAAATACAAACACACGCACGAACGAACACACACTCACAAGAACACACACCTTTTCTGCAAAACAAAAGCAAAGTTTGGGGTTTGGGACAGGGGGCTTGGGTGGCGACCATTCGTGCTCGGGTATGGCCTAAAATTGCGACCATTCGTGTCCACCCTCACGGCACATTCGGTCGCCGGGCGACGATACGTAAGGCATGTTTTGTCGCTGGCGACGAAACGTGCGGCACGAATGGTCGTCGGCGACAAACGTGCCGCACGTATCGTCGCCGGGCGACCAAACGTGCCAAGGCGACCAAACGTGCCGTAACAGTGGATTTGTCACAATTGGGCATTGACGTGCTTTCAAACAATTTGTAGGGTGTGCTGACCTAGTTAGCACATGCAATTAAACTTGACAAGAGGTCTACATGAATGCAAGAATTATATGTATTTGACTCCCAGTGACCAGTCATTTGAATTAGCTATTTGTCCCCATCTTCGCTTACTTTAATCTTCCCCTTGGCAGATTTATTCGAGTTTCTAAGCCTTCAAAATATCGCGCTTTGACTTTCCAGGGCATTAAATTGAATCGTGACATACATACACGTTCCGTTTGAGTAATGGCGACCTCCATGTCTATCCCATGTTGTCGCCTTTGCCGTGGCAATTTGCCCAATAAACAATGAGGATCCATCTTTGGAGAAAGTTTAGGGTGTATGATAAACTGCTAGAAATAATAGATCATGTTCCTCACCCAAATGACGAAAACGGGAATTACATCTGTGGTATGTGTTGGAATAAACTATTCAGACTGGGTAAAATCGAATACGACATCAAAACAAAATCAGACCGAATCGTAAGCTTTAGGATATTGCAGCTTATTACATGTTATCACCATGATGATAGGAAGATGCTCATTGTTTGTCAAGGTCGCAGTATCACTTAGAAGGAAAATATTGTAGGCAGGATACAAACCGAACCGTAAGCTTCAGGATATTGCAACTTTGTACATTTGATCATCATGATGAAAGGAAGATGTCCATTGTTTTTCAAAGTTAAAGGTCAAGGTCGCAGTATCACTAATAGGAAAACATTGTAGGCAGGATACAGGTCGAACCGTAAGCTTCAGGATATTGCAACTTGGTACATTTGATCATCATGATGAGAGGAAGATGACCGTTGTTTTTTCAAGGTTAGATGTTAAAGATCAAGGTCGCAGTATCACTAAGTAAGAAAACCTTGTAGGCAGTATACAGACCACACTGTTGGGCTAGACCCGTCAAACTTGGTATACATACACTTTATGCCAAGTGGAGGATGCCTATTGTTTCTCAAGGTCAAATATCAAGGTTGTAGAAGCAGGATACAGACCGAACCGTTGGGACCAAGACCATCAAACTTTGTACACAAATCTTATGCCAAGTAAAATTATTACAAACAGAGTACATTATTTGCCTGTTTTTAAAATGAAAAGAAAGTATATCACACTCTGATGATTGCTGATACTATTTGAAGCCAAGTTCTACAAATCATGGTGTAAGAAAAACACCCTATATTAGCTTTTCACGGGCGTATTATGTACCGTTGGCGGTACTCTTGTTAAAGAGACACTACAGCTCATTTTGCGCAAAAATCATGAAATGACAATTTTCTCAGGGCTTTTTCAATTTTTGTTGCATTGTTGAATGTATGTACTTTGAGAAAATAACACTTGATATCTAAAGTTAAAAATTCTCGTTTTAACGTAAAAATTAATACTTTTTGATGGCCTATACAAAAAATATCGAGTCTCCTCCTTCGGTCTTCAGACGCATGCGCATAGACAGTAAACAGTGCAGCATGTCGTCAAGTGAGAGAAAGTGTAGTGGATAGATCCAGAATTTTGAAAGATTCTGTGAGAAATGAGATAAAAATAAAATGAGATAAAACTCATACGTGAAATAAAATTGACCTGGGGATCAGTATGACCGTTGGAAAACAAAGAGCTAGGAGAAACGATTGTAACTCACTGGCGGATCTAGGATTTACGAAGGGGGATGTGAAACTCCAATATTAGCCAAAGAAATCGGTCATTCTGGGTGCAACATTTGGAGTTTCACTCACAATTTGTGGCGAAAAAGGGAGGGGGATCCTGTCCCCCCTAAATCTGCCATTCGGGCTAGCCGCGAAGACACTGCTTTAAAGGTAAGTGTTATTTTTATCTGAACACGACACGTGTTAACTAGTTGTAAAAACATCGGTCAATAGGAACATGGGTGGGTTTCTGTTGAAATAATGATATATATAATTACTTATTATAATGAGCAGGAAATAATCTTTTACTTGAAAGGTGAGTGTGGACCCCCTTGAAGGGGAATTGAAATAATTTCCTACACAACACCTTTGCGGTCATTCAAAACCACGTGGTGTAAATAAGCATTCAAAAGTCCGAGTCAGCATGAAGACGTTTGAATTCCGGATGATCTTTAAAGCGCAGTTGAGAGTAAATTGATGCACCCAATTGTTCAAAATTGTTAGTATCGATATGATTTTTATCAATACGTGTTTTTAAAAACACTTTATTAAAATGTGGAAAATGAGCTGTAGTGTCTCTTTAAATGTCTGATGCATAGGCCTAATGCAATTTTCTAACTAGTCAAGGACATATCTCCAATTTGTAGTATCCTAATATCCGTTGTATTGCCTTTCGACAGAGAGAGTTCATCAAATCTAATCAAAGCATGAAATGCAAGTGTATACACTGTAAATTGCCTGAAAGAGAACAGCTTCGTATATATTGTTGCAAACTGTTTGTAGCTTTGGTAAAGTGGTGTGCAGGTTTTCGTAGGGTTCGAATCGTTAATTGCAGAAATGTACATGTAATATTGGACCAGTAGAGTGTTTGAAACACTTTACTGACAGGTGAGCAAGAAACATATAAGTGGGCATCTATCGGCGACCATGATAAGATACCCAATATGTATTTTGTGTGTTGACTAACAAATGCCATAAGAAGTCGATCTACCTCGTTTGCGATTGCAATGTCTGGAGTGGACCTGGGATAGGGTGAGACGTTGGGTGCTAGTCTCCTGAAAAATATGTTGCGATATATTGCATCAGCAATTGCAAACGACATCAGTGGTCTAAGAAGTGACATTACCCTATCGGACCCTTACGATTGTTTGTTCAAAATGTCAACTAATGCAATGTTATCTACAATAATTTTTTTTATTATTATGGAATATTTACCCCATGTGCAAAGCCAAATACAATTGGTACTCTCTCGTAAAATATAAGCCCGTCCGTTGTAAATAAACCCATTGACCATGATAAATAGTATTGTGGTAGTATCAGTGTATGTTACATCTATTTCATTATTTTCTGCTTGTCTACGTAAATTTTTATCTTTGTATTCGAGTTGTTTATTTCATGAAACAGGAAGAGAGTTATCTTTTATTTTCAAACGTATTTTATTACAAAACTTCTCATTGGTTACTTCTAGATTCATTATCAAATCATAATACAGTTAACTTTTACTTTCATTCTTTTGAATTCTTTTGAACGGTATTTAAACTCAAGCACAACGGAAAACATCAAATCAAATCATTTTGGAGGTCAAAGGTCAAGGTCACAGTGACCGAAAATAGAATGAACATTTCAGAAATATTTGGTTTCCGGATAACTCAGACAGTTTAAATCCGAATCAAATGATATTTAAAGATATTGTTATGTACCAGGTCAGGAAGATCCCTATTGATTTTGAAGAAAATAGGTCAAAGGTCAAGGTCACAGTGACCGAAAATAGATTTAAAATTCCCCCAAAATTTGGTTTCCGGATTATAACTTGAAAAATGTTATTTTGAATCAAATGAAACTTGGATATATTATTGGATACCAGCAAAGCAAGGCGCCTATTGATTTTGGAGGAAAAAAGGTCAAGGTCACAGTGACCGAAAATAGATTGAAAACTTCAGAGAAATATGGTTTCTGAACAGTAACTCGAAAAGTTTAAAACTGAAATTAGTTCTTCACAATTATAAATATGCCACATCATTCCTGACTTTACAATGTATCCCATGCAACTCGGCTCATGCACCCCTGGGTGCATATATCGGTTGTTTATTATTTCTTTATTTTTCCTATTTAGTTATATTTTTCTCTCAAGCCACATTCATTCCCTGGGATTATTATTTTGATATTTATCATACAATTGTTGAACTTTATTAAAGGTTTAAAGTTTTAATATGTATTTATTATTCAATTACTAGCCTTACTCTAGGCGGACTCAAACTTACCTGGAAATACCTAAAGGGTTGAATACTTTACATAAAACCTATTATCATTAAAAAAAACCCGCACAACGCGAAGTAAAGAAACATATCAATAGTAGTGGCAGAATGTCCAACTAATACATTATCAACAACCTGAATCTGCTGATCCCGCGCTGTCTGTAATCAGTCGTAGTACACAGTCTATCAGGGAAGTAAACGACCCTATTGAAATTGTCTTAGAAGCGCAGCCGGGTAACCATGTCTTCCCTCATGGCGTGATTTATTCTGATTAAGCGGTAGGGGATTTAAAGAAGAAACATTAAAACATATATAAAACGAAACCAATATGGTTATGAACAGGTTATGAATATATGGAGTGATCAGATTTTCGTCTAAAAGTAAGTGATAGTAATAAATAATGATAATACGATTGACCTTGTGATACGGCCGCGTGTATGCTACGAATGTGTTTAATCATTGATTCAGTGATACACATTCACATGGTCTATGATATGCAAAATATGAACCTTGATAGTGCATTGAAAATTGCATATACATGTAACATTCGCCTCTGTTCAGATGAATGCCTGTGATAGAATTTCTCAAACACAGCACCAGTTTTTGAAACTAAAGAAGATGGGTGAACTTGGCGAACAATACAGTGTATTCATGATTGGCACCGGTCGCGAATCGGGAGTTTAAAATCCGCATTGATGGTACCCGTAGTTAAAATAGATACAGTACCGTACTAAAACGCTGTCCAAAATATTTAGAATTAAAAACAAATATATGTAAAATTTATACGGTACCAATTTTGATGCACCAGATGCGTATTTCGACAAATAATGTCTCTTCAGTGATGTTCAACCGAAATGTTTGAAAACCGAAATAACGATAAACTTGCTAGAGCTATATATATCATACTTCAAAGAAGAATATTTAATCAAAATCATCATCAGAATTTGTTTCACAGGCAGCATCATACAGTAAGCGGTTTTTACATGTAGCACACACAAAATTACACTGATGCCTGGAGTACCTAAGGAACCAAATGACACTGCATATATGCTCGCGACATCCAACAGTACGTGCTCTGCATTTCCATTGACGTATTAACTGGTGGGAATAAAAACTCTCGCGTGTTTTGTGGTGTAAATCAAATATGGAATAGCGTTTTCTGTATGGTGCAGTATTAATGCTTTGATTTGAATTCAGTTTTTCCCCAACAAATGTTTTGAACAGCAATTACAATCTACTGGTACTAATACAGATACAGATAGTTTATTGCCAAATAATGGGCCCCTAAGGGCATATACATTTTAAACATTGCAATTGATCATGAGTACAATAATGTTTGAACGACAACTAAAGGTACCAAGGGACGATGCATAGGGAACATACTGTTATATAGATAAAAATATAGTTATTGTATCTATATCCATTCGCATACACCTTTCAATCATAAAAATATAAATCATACAAAAGGTATACAGATTTCTTCCACCTCGTACCAAATGTTTAGGTTCAAGAATATTCATACACTTGTAAAACCCCAATGTACGTGTAATACATATACCTGTACATAATATGTAGACTCTCATACATGAACTAGTCACAATACAATTTTATGAATTTGGAAACAGACACAAGTATTCTTGGATTTTCATTATTCATTAACCATATAAATTTGTCCAAGTCTTGTAGACAACTGAAATTAGAACATTATTCATTTTTGTCTTTAATACTTCAAGTCTTACCAAATTAAATTTATCACAACGCAATAGAAAATGCATTTCGTCACCCACAGCACCAGAATTTCAAAGTGAGCATATTCTAAGATGTGCAGGTATATTTCTGTGTCTACCAGTTTCAATGATTAATTTATGACATGATTATAATATACATTGTACCAAATATAATAAAGTCATCAGTCCCCCCCCCCTTTTTTTTGGTACAACTCTGAGGCCGGTTTTACAGTAATTACAGAACGCACATTTGCTGTTAGATTTTCCAGCAAATACAAATGGGACAGAAACATACACTTGCTTCGTGTTTGTTTTTGTACTGCACTGTAGTTCACTGTGCCTTTTAGACAGCCTGCACTGTCTGCATAATTGGATTTTGTCATGGTCTCTCCAAGTAACTTGTTAAGCATTATTGAAATTATTCTCTTTAATTTTCCTTTAAGTTGTTGTTTACATAAACAACATTCATGCTTCACAGGAGGCCCCATACTTGTTTACATTTATTCACTAGCTGCATGTTGGAATCAATTACTTGTGATCGTCATTAAGACTGCATGCTATGAGTAAAACTTAGCATCAAATGCCAGAGACGAATAATTATGGTAAGTCTAATAATTCATAGGAAAAAAAATAGGTAGGAAAAATTGGTATTCGAACCACATACAGGTAAACTTCGGTATCTCGAACACCGATATGTCGAATACCACGGATGTCTCAAAGTGAGTCAACGACCCCGGTCAGTTTTACTAAAGTCATGATTTTAAGAAAAAAAAGGTATCCCGAACACGGAAATCTCGAATACCTGGCTTATCTCGAAGTAGATTTACTGTCCTAAAAACACATGTGTTATGTAAGGGTTAATGTACGAGTATCGCTCCATTCCTTAAAAGTAATGGACCGAGGACCCGAAGGGGCCGAGGTCCATTGCTTTTAAGGAATGGAGTGATACGAGTACATTGACCCACTTAAAATCCACCTTAATAAAAACTAAACTTTGTGCATTTTAATCATGTCTTACGTTTTTCATTCTTTTGTTACATGCATTTATATCTACTTGTATAAAGGTTGACCTACTTTCCGAATACTCCATTTCTGAAAAATAATGGAATGTTCGAACAAAAGAATGACGTCATAGGTGGATTTTAACTCGAAGTCCAAGAAGTTTCTCGCTCCATTGACTTTACACCTGAAGTACACAATCATCCCGTTATGCTAAATTTACGGTCTGTTGGACGTTTCTTTGAGTTCTAGCACAGGCTTCATGGAACCATTGCCGATAATCACGCCTTATTATCCCCAAGTGGTTTGGAAGCTTTATCTAATTATGCAGATTAGAGTTGAGAATGAAATGCACACTTATACGTAAAATGACACGATATTGAAACAAGCAGCTTGGGGACGAGTATTGAAATAGGAATTTAATTGTGTCTTATATACATGTATGTATATGCAATATGTCCCGATCTAAAACTTCAATGAGACTGTCGCCACACCACCTCGGCTGAAGAATGAAGAATTGCAAGCTATCTAAAGTCACTCGACGTGAACTTAGAAATTTACTTGATAATACGACAAGTTATACACAAGAAGTAAGTTTTTTTCATAGAGTGGGTCAAGTCTCCATACTTCTATTTGCCAAACATGTTACACCTGAACATGTACTAACATATTTTACTCATTTATTTACAATGGAGACCTGACCCATTTCATATGAAAATTTGCTTGGAAAAGTCAAATTTACTGTTACATGTATTTTGTGCGTTTTTTCCCGAATACGTGATTTTAAATAAGATTTGTTTTTAATGTTCCATTGAAATGGGCACATCGAAAAAGCATTTTTAGAAACTATGGAATAATTGTTTTTAACTAAAATGCATTTTTTTCTTTTTCTGGAGAGTTTCAATTTTAACTTTGATATTTTGTCCTTCTGTGGGTTCTTTGCTCGATAAAGGCACTCATCTTCTTTAGCGACATGTCTGCATATAGGCATACTTAATGTATTTTTTAAAGGCAAGTCCAAGTAATTCCTACAATTTTGTTTTAACATAACATTGCAGCACTGTTAAGTTGTGAGGTCTTCTATGAAATTGAAAATCAACGGAATTAAACGTACATAATGAAATATATGTTGCTAGCCTAGACATGATTTCAAACAAAACGTATGTTTTCTTACAAGACAATAACGATAAACATTCAATACAAACTCTGATTCAACGATATCATATGTGAAATAATGGTATGTTAAGTATTTTCAAATTAAAGTGCGGGAATTCATATCGAGGAAATATTTTTTTAATGCGTGTTTGAATTGTTGTACACATGAATTGAATGAACAATATCTTTAATTCAGATGAATTTAAGAACATTTTTTGAATAATTGCGTTCATCACTTATGTTAGATTTAGTGATATCATATACTGTCAATAAAACACGATTATCAGGAAGTCTCTTGAGGCTCCAAATTAAATGTCCCTTATGTAATATGAATGATCTCTCTCCGTGTTGAAAATTAGATAATGATTTTATGAATGCAATTGTAATCCGTCATGCGGTTAGTTGACCAAAGACAAAATGAACGGTCGTTCAAAATTTAAAACTCAGTACTGCGAATGTGTTCATAACAGCAGTTTCTGTCCAGTGCGACAATTTAAAACCAACATGATTAACACAAGTCGTGTCTTGTCAAACGACAATCAAAAACATAATGCACTATTTTAATGCAGGGGCGGATGCAGGAATTTTTGAAAGGGAAGGGGGTTACCATTAATTTTGGTTTTCAAAGGGGGATCCACCCTCAAAATTTTCTTATGAAGGGAGGGGGGTCCGACTCTTGGAATCCCCTCTGGATCCACCACTGGAATGACAAACAGAAAAACTGCTATATTGTAAACAGTGGCCTGATTTCTTGGACGTCTTCGGGTAGTGTACAACCTAATTTTGGTAAAATGTTTTAAGTTATAAGGCACAAGCCTCCCAGAACAGCCCCGGACCATTCGATATCTGACATATTGGGAAGTGTTCTACTTATTACTGACTTTCAAGGTTTGTGTCATCACAAAACATGTCCAACCAAAATAAAAACTTTTTAATGTTCATCCATGTGTTTGTACATATCAGCAACTGTTAATAAACTCTTACAAAAAGCTAGTCGTGACATCGACCTCTATAATCACGGAAAAAATTAAGACCATAGAAAATATCAGATGAATATCGTATTTAAAAATGTATTGATGGTCTCGGGAGGGGAGGGGAGGGAGTGTACTTCGTTGAATCCCAGTGAATGGGTGAATTCTTAACCTTACAAAGATACATTGCAGGATCCAATAAGTGTCCTACCAAACCCCAATCTTTGCTCCTCACGAAAATATAACAGATTGAAAGAAAAACTTAAAACGTACTGTGCGCGACTATATATGCGGAATATAAATGTGGAATCTAAAAAATTCTAAAGAAAGTTCTTTACTAAACTTGAAATCGCAAAACTTTTCTCAAATCCACAACATCAAAACGTATTACTTTTCAACACTACACATTTATTCCTTATAATAAATTAAAGACTAGACCTTTTGACATCACAGACAGTTGCTTCTTCAACAAAAATAGAAAACGCAAATATTCATATCTAGTGATCAATCATCCAAAAATCACTTTGTTAAATACCACTCTGAAGTTGAAATATAAGATATGCTAGAGTTCCTCATTGACAATATATTCGTGGGCTTTGGTGATCAGGTCTACCAACAGTCTGTTGGAATTCTCATGGGTACGAATTGTACTCCTTTGTGAGCTGACCTGTTGTTTTATTCCTATGAAGCAAAATTTATTCACAAACTTCTACGTGAGAAGAAAACATATCTGGCCGTGGCCTTCAATTCGACATTTACATGCAGATACATCGAGGACGTTTTATCTATTAACAATAATAATTTTCATTCATATGTCGATTCGATATATCCCAATGAACTCGAAATAAAACACACCAGAGAATCGTCCACTTCTGCTTCATACTTAGATATTTTATTGAAAGTAGATGTTAACGGCAAACTAACAACTCAACTGTATGACAAACGGGATGATTTCAGCTTTTCCATCGTCAACTTCCCATATTTGTGTAGCAATATTCCTCCATTATCACCTACATACGGTGTTTATATTTCTCAACTGATTCAATACACAACAGCTTGTTCTGCGTATGGTCAGTTTTTTAAATCGAGATAGGTTACTGACAATGATGGTCATTGTGCAGGGGTTTCAACAATCTCGGTCAAATGCTATCTGACGTGTTTCATACCGATTGTTAAGCGGTTCTTGGCACACTGATTTTGACTACAGATGACTCCGTTTACCTGACCAAGATATAGGGTTCTCGGCGTGTGTGACCGGTCGACAGGGGATGCTTACTCCTCCTAGGTACCTGATCCCACCTCTGATGACCGTGTGTCTAGGGGTCCGTGTTTGCCCAACTATCTAATTTGTATTGCTTATGGGATTGATCACTGTTTGTTATCTTCACCTTTCATGAAGCACTAATGCGCTTCATGAAGTATGTCTCTACGAATTCGGTTTGGAATACGGTGACCACTCAACATATCTGGAAGTGCCTTTCAACTGGCGATCTAGTGGTCTTAACCATACTCGTACATATTTGGAACAATATCCATAACCACTATGAACTCCATCATTGTATCTTGCAATCGTTGTCCCATTGGTCATCAGTTCCTTGTCAAATGACGGGACTTCTGCAGGTCGCTGTAAATTTTGTAGCTATTTTTGAATCTTCTAGATCGAAATATCTCGACCAACTTAAAAAAAAAAATTGCAATTGTTGTCAACGCTCAAACTAGGAGGATGTGCTGGATTATAGTAGGCATTCTCTTAAGATGTTTTCCCAATCCATAGTATTGACCATCTTAACAACGTGAAACGACTGCCTGCTCTGACAGCAAGCTGTGTATTCTATAGTTCAATCTTTCGATTCCAATTCAACGATATCATCCTGGGAATTATTTTTTTTAATTCAACACTGCATCAAAATCGTCTTTATATGATTTCATTGTTTTCCGAATGATCCTTGTACATGTAACAACCAGGTCTTATCATGAAAAGTGTACCAGCTGTAAGCGATGCTGTGTATACCCTCATGTATTTTCAAAATCGAAATTTATTTCTTATATTATTTTTGTAGGAGAATTCACAGCCGTTAGGGTAGACGTACTGTGTTTATCAAGATTCATACGGACATTGTTCACCTCTGCTACGCATTCACGAGGAAATGTCCGTTATTATGAATTGTAAAGATATCAAAGGCAAAAAAAAAAAAAAACAAAAAAAAAAAAAAAAACCCACACATTGGAAATGTAAATATTACACAAGCTATTACATACTATTTATGCCCCCCCCCCCCTTCAGAGAAGAGGGACATATTGCTTTGCACCTGTCGGTCGGTAGATCACATGTTTTCTGCTCAATATCTTGAGAACCATTCACTTGATTGTAAAAAGGTCAAGAGTCAATGTACTATGGACATACATGTAGGAGTATATTGTCAGCTCAATATCTTGAGAGCCCTTTGCTTGACAGACATCAAACTTAATACATTGTACATCCTAAGGAATACATGCCCCTAGTGATTTTGAGGTAAAAAGTGGGAAAAAAACACACCCTGGTACATTCAAAAGAGTACATTTGAGGTCAACTGAACATAGGAAGATACTACCCGCTCAATATCCTGAGAATGATTCGCTTGACAGACATTATACTTGGTACACTGGCACATCATAAGAAGTAGATGACGCCTATTAATTTTGAGGTCACATGATCAAGGGTCAGACTACATTGGAAACTCCTGTCCGCTCAATAGCTTGAGAACCCTTTGCTTGACAGACATCACACGAGGTACATTTGTACATCATCAGGAGTAAATGACCCGAATTAATTTTTGGATTCATATAGTGAAGGGTCAAACAGGGCATATAAATATATTGTCTCCTATATTGTACAAATCGTTTGCTTGATTTACACCACAATTAGTAGACTGGTACATCATAAGGAGTAGATAACCTCTATTGATTTTGAGGTCTCATAGTCAAAGGTCAGTCCACTATGGATATAGGAAGTTATTGGCCGCTCCATGTCTTCAATTCTTTTGGCACTGCTATCAATTAAATGATACACGTGTGTAACCAGTTTAAAATTTGCACCAAAGGGGAGGGGGGTATATGTTTTACAAACATTTCTTGTTATTCTTGTCTAATAAACTGATGTGGTTTTTTTTACAGAACGTAATGAAGATATGCCTGGGCACTTCAGCCAACACTTTATTTTATGTGGTGAGATTTTTGTTGTTTGTTTGTTTTTGTGGTTTTAGTTGGTGTTTGGTTGTTTTAGTTGGCGTTCGATGTTTGACATAACTGCATCACAATATTTCAAGAGGTCTATAAATTGCTTTTCAATGTTCAAATATAACATTAGAAATTGAAGGGTAGATAAACTATGACATTTTTTGTTGAAAATATCTAGGGGCATAACCCCTTAAACATCCACCACTGTGTACCACTTCTACTAGCTGTGTTGCTAAATGTAATAGAGATAGGATTTTGACACCCTCCAATCTCCTACAGGATTTTTTCTTATTGTACTAGCTGTAGTAAGTTCAGCCTTGATAAGGGAGATGCTGCAAGAAACCCCACCATATCACTGGTATTAAACTGATGTACGTAACTGCAGTCCCAAGATGGCGGAAGAAAAAACAGAATTTTTTTCAATTTAGATCATATCTTATCCTATCAACTATTCAGTGATATTAATTAGTCAACTTTGTGT
Organism: Ostrea edulis; assembly: GCF_947568905.1. Classification (NCBI taxonomy): domain Eukaryota; kingdom Metazoa; phylum Mollusca; class Bivalvia; order Ostreida; family Ostreidae; genus Ostrea; species Ostrea edulis. Next base: position 47,488,773 of record NC_079166.1, on the reverse strand, counting down.
ATTTCTTTACGCTTTATCGTTCAGAATGGTAAAATCCGTTTGTTTCTCCTGAATGGACGAGTTAAACTTCTGTGTAAAAACACACGTGATGTACGTAACTCATTAAATATTTTTGGTTGATGTACGTAATTTTCCTTTATGATGTACGTAACTGCAATTCACTCGTAGTTCGACAAACCCTAAAGCTTGCTTTCTAAGCAGCTAAACAAGCAGAGAAGTAATGCACATACTTTGTGGCAGAGAAAGAATGCCATTAGCGATAAAAAAAAAAAAAGCCCTCATTCTATAACCTCTTGAGATATTTGATACGAACAGATGCTGCACACGGGGGTACTCCAAATTTTGTACCATTTAAAGACTATGTCTATTCTTGGGAGGACAAATTTTGAATTTTGGTGTATTTTGGAGGTCCAACAAAACCGTAGTATTTCTGTCGGAGGAGAGGGGGGGGGGGGGGTAGGTAAAATGAATGTTTTGGGTTCGGTTTTCTTGGTATTTTGAAGGGGTTAAGATTTAAAGGAGAAATTTACATCATTATCATTAACTTGTATGAATGTTTCACAAGCTTAGAAGATCTTGATTTTAAGATGTTTTATATTTTTCAGGTTATATAGATTTTCAGTAATTCTTTATTATTATTTTTGGGCGGGGGAGAGGGGGATGTAAAAATGTGCATAGATATTTGGGGGATGTTTTTACCAAGTATTTCTTTAGGATACGTTGACAAACATGATTTGTTTGGTATTCTTTTGCTGCAATACTACGTAGACTCAATTACTCTGCTGGAATTAACTCTCCTGGAAAATTTTCATGTGTTCTTTAGAGCTCCAGAGTCTGTTTTATCCGAGTACAATTAATAACCTTCAATATATTATTTTAATATCATTTCACGCGTTCTCGTCTGCATGTGAATGATATACATAAGTGTTGTAACACGTCGAAATTTTCATATTTCTTCATATAAAATTACATTTTTTCAAACAAAAAAATCTGTTGAAAGCCATTTTCATCCGATTGTTGTAAAAATTCTTATTGTGAAATTCTGTCGCGAACCCCCCCCCCCCCCCCCCCGCCTCCAACCAAGTTAAATTACCGGTCCCTTATCCTTTTGTTACAAAAACATGGTCGATACTGTACTTTCTCATATACTAATGAGTTTGGTTACAGTTGAAGAATATTTGTGGCGTACTTTGAATGAAGTTTATCAGTGAGTGTGCCATTTTTTGATTGATTGCTCTTTAACTAATAGCATTGTAGGTACTACATCATAGATATGAAAGAACGTTCCTAAATCTTCTTAAAAGAGCTTAAATTGAAAGTTTGATTTGATGGCATGTTGGTAGCTTTATTTAACATGCGATTTTTATTGATGAAGGCATTCTATCGGGCTTTTTGAATGATCAAATGAATAAAAGTTTAATGGAGATCTTTTGAGTTATGTACATCTTTTATGTGCAAATCGGAAAGTTACGTACATCATATTGTGAAAGTTACGTACATCAATCTACGTATTTCAAATACCGATTGCAGCAAATTCGGGACAGTATCATGAAGACTTTGGGTACAATTGTGAACTATTGATATAAATAAACATCCTCTTTTGGGAAGTGTATTTCACTTTACTTTCTAAAGGACAAAAACATCGCTATTCTAATTTACCTGTTTCTTCTTCCGCCATCTTGGGATGTACGTACTGCAGTTACGTACATCAGTTTAATACCAGTGCAGATACACTTTACTTGTTTTCTGTTTTTCTGTATCTCTGTTGTAAAGGGTAGAAAAAAAGTCCGAGATTTTGTCGTGTCCGAAGTTAAATGTCGTAATGTTATTTTGATTTATTTCATTATGAAATTGACATTTCAAAAAAAGTCATGGCATTCTGAAACAAAATTACTCTTTGTCACGCATTTTCTCTTTCAATAAACATCAAGCGCAGGTTTGATATGTGCTTCAAAAAGTTGTGCAATAAATTGATTGTTACATTGAATCGAAATCTATTTTCAAATGTTTCCATTTGCAACAGAGTTCTGAATTTTGATACATTTTGTATGAATCTTTTGATTTTTACTGTGACGTTACAATGCTTTAGAAGGGAAACTTTTTATCCAAGTGAAATCTTACTGTTTATCAGTTTTTACGAATTGTTTTGTACCTACTACTATATTTGTATCGTGTGGCAAAATTTTAAGGTGCCACCTTATTTTTCTATTTTATTACGTTTGTATTTATCAAGATTCATAAAAATTAGAGAGATCCCAATGTCATTCTTGTTTAGGTTGTCTGAGTTGTAGTTTTGATACTCGGGGATCTCCCTATTATAGGGTTTGTAAATAAGATGTCAACTTAATAAATGACAATTTTCAACCAAGAATATGTATTCTATTGTTAATTGCCAAGAAAAATAACAAAGCTGCGGGACATGAGAAAACCTTTTTCTTCAAATAGTATTTTATATTTTTATAAAAATGGAGAGCATAAATGATTTTATATGTATTTATTATAGATCTTTATCATATACCGTAGTGTTGGAGATACCTCTAATGATCCCTGTCCTGATGCAACAAATATAACACCAGTGACGTCATGTCCTACGAATGTTGAGGAATGGAATACAGCAAAAGAAAAGAAAAATTGCACACACGTTCAACATAACTGCCTAGATGACAATAAATCTCCCGTCTACCACTGTGTACTATCAAAAGGCACATATGAATTCGTTGATTTATGTGCACCTGTCTGGCAAAGCTCAGGTGGGTGTGATCATCCTAGATTTGATACTTCAATTATGTAAATATGTTTGTTCTATGATAATGTTAACCTTTAGGATTTGTTTCCCTATTTTGCAGGATTTTGTGTCGTCTTCAACCCTTTAATGGGTAGAATCGAAGATGATTATACAAAGAATTGCAAGGAATACATGTTATCACCCTGCCCTGATGTATATAAATCAGTCGACGTATACAAATGTAAGCAAAAGAAAATAAAGAAAGAAGAACGTACATACTAATCAGAGATAGCCAGGCTATGAGTATGACTGCATACATACATTTCAATCATATATAATTATAATTCTAGTGTAAAATAGTTTGACGTTTTTCTCACTTTCGGTCATCTAGATTTAGATACCTACAACTTGACATATAACCGGTTGCAGTGGCTCAGTGATAGAGCGTCCGTTTCATAACCGGGAGGTCGTGAGTTCGACCCCCGCTCGTGCCATGGCCACGTCAAACCTAAGACATTAAAATAGGTAGCTTTATATATAGTCATTGCTCCTTGGCCAAACACTCGGTATTTAAAAAAGAGAATCACGGGTCTTTCAGATATAACCTTAAAACCAGAGACAGGTGTTGACACGATAATGAACACTCACTTCTACGACCCTAAGCGCTAACCATACAATGTAGGTCTAAAGGACAAGGGACGTTATTGGCTATATACCGCCGAGATTTTTTTCATTTTTTCAACTTTCATACTATGCTTAATTATTCTTTTTATTTACACAACTAGGATGTTCTTCTAATCCCACTTACATGAAAATGACGTAATTTATTATGACGTCATGAATATACGCTAAAGATGAGCTGTTCAGTGGAATCTGTTGATTTGAAATAAATTATGAATAAACTTTAGCAAAAACAAATACTTTTGCTTGCAACAACCAGATTTATATTTTGCATGTTTAATTATCCATTAATATTCTTCTTTCATTATCAATATGGTGTCGGTTGTTGGCTGCAAACAATATGAATTTTGAAAACGAATGAATGCGGAAATCGTCCATTTTCGTTACGCAAAGTCACTATTTTGCATGTTATAGAACTGAAGCAAACTGTTCCATCATTTAACCTCATAAACTTTTATTTAATAAATACATGTATGTCCAGTCAAACAATTAATGCTTTCCCTAGTTTGCCATAAAAAATACAGATGATATGTCTGTCTTTCGAGTCACGGAGGCGGATCAAAAATCCACCGCATGATGAATGGAAATTATTCTACTTTCGTTTTTAAAGGTCATGGGAATATGTTTGAACGTCCTGTCTTTTCAATGAAAGATAATTTAAGAATAAATTGAATTAAAAAAATAAAATAAAATCAAAGACACGCATAGACCTTTAATAACTCGAATTTATTTGCCTTTTACAAAAATTGGACCAAAATTCGTTCATTTTCGGCAAAAATGGGTACTGATACGTTATATCTGAAGAGCTAGATAGTTGGGATGTCTATTACTTTTTCCGCTGAAGAAGGTGTTGCACGTCTCATGTTAATTTCCCTAGAGGTGTTGCATGAAAGATCGAAAAATTTAAGTTATTCAAATATATGACAAAACCAATTGGAATGTATGTCTTGATTCAATAATTTTTTAAAATAAGTTTAAAAGACGTATATTGACAAAATTAGACAAAATATTTCGAATTTAAATCAATCAATAAGCGATGTATATGGTTTTTAGCGGTAAAATGGAGGGGTATCCCCGAATTTCAGAAAAACTGCCTCCGTGAAACAAAATAAATTTAGCATGAACATGTTCTTCGAGTTTTCCTCTAAAAAAAACTTTCGCTTTGAAATTTTGTTTAACGAGGGCATTTTTTTTGTAAATTTAAAAAAATCGAAACAACTTCACTAGTATTATTTTCAACTTCACATGTACGTTAATTTTCCTCAGTAATGTATGGTCTACTGCGTGGTCAAGTGGATAAGGTCGTCGACTCTTATATATAAAGATGTTCTCTATTTTTAAAACGACCGGGTTCGACTCCCTCACGAACATATTTTTTTTTCATACTCCTTTTCCATCTAGATTTGTTTTTCTTAATTGAAACACGCTTCTAGTTTTTATAAATGTTTCATGTCAAATTTCTGTTTATTACCATGTTCCGAGTTTGAAATAAGCTTCCAACCTGGACACTGAATAAGACTCTCAACAAACACGCCGCATACAGCATGCAATACAGTCAAGGCTGCTAACGAGATCTTGTATGCTTTTCTGAACGAAAGTTGTTGACAAAGGCATGGTGTCTTTTACGAAAACCCGTTGTGAACTTTGCAAAGCTTTGGAAGAAAAAATGTAAGGCCAAACGAGGTAAATAACCCTTAAACAGTTTGAGTTTATATGTATTCCAGTAGGAAATTCCTATGTTGAATCAAATTTTACAGATGCATGTACTTTGAATAATGTTGAATTTTATTAATGCGTATTAAACTTCCCATATATTGTTTTGTGGCCAGAGTCATGTACAGTTGCCAATTGTTGGTTGTAGAAAATAATACATACGAGTATAAGAGCTTGTAGACTAGTAGTATAGAATATTAAATATTTGATACACTCGTAACATGTAACCGTATACACTGTATCTGTTTCTCATTAAAGATTGCTCATCTTTGAATTTAGTATTTATTGACTGATAAATATTTGGGTTTTTTCCTCAAATTTGAAATTAAGGTAGCTCTACCCTCATGTGACTCATCAATATTAATGTTTGAAAGTGGAAAAACGTTTTAAGAGAAATTATCTTGGAGACCATCACCATACTTTTTCAGCTTCATTTTGTTCCTATTTATTTTACATTTCATAATTATTTCTTAAGTTGATATGTTTCTTTCAACAAAAATATACGATATATTTGCGCTTACGTTTTTACCACTTTGAATTTGTTGGTTAGTTTTAACTGTCTTTTAAACGTAAGCGTAAATATATCGCATATTTTTGTTTCAAGAAACTCCTGAACTCGTTCATCTATTTAGTCGTATTACACTTTTCCTATTTGATGATTGACTTAAAAACTGTAACAGTAATAATTATCCCATTCACTTTAAACAAACTAAGTGTTTGAATTACATATTGCACGTCAGTCTTGTATTTTTGGCATTCCAAATTAAAAGACGAATAACCGTAGAAACAATATGGCGCCGCCCATATGGATCACAAAATTTTAAGTGAACGTATATAGAAATTATCTCTATTCCTTTGCTGATTTTGATTTTTTGAATTACTTTATTTGGAGATCTTGATTTTTTCCAAAAACCCTTGAAATTTTATTAATTTCACCTTATCAAAAAAATGATAGAAAATAGTACAAATGACTAGATAGGAGACATACTTCAAGCTGTATAAAATCTGTAAAATTCACAGACGCCCTGCCTCATCAAGTGCCCCCCCCCCCCCCTCCGTAACCGTAATTCTTGGATCCGCCTCTGTTAACTTTTTTAATCTTATAGAGAAAATCTGTGCAAAATTTTTTAATCACAATTTGTCAGACTAATTTGCTTGGTAAACCGCTGCGACCCGAGTTCGATTACCTGGGAGTATTTTCGATAATGTTCGAGAATTACAAGCACTATTGTTTTCAGACTTAGCTTGTAAATTAAAAAAAAAACTGCTTTAAACGAATCATTCACTAGTATATTTAAACTATCTAAACAAAACATGGCACGATCCTTGTTTACATAACAAAGAATTGTAAGCTCTGTATTCATATTTTTGCTGACCATTAGAAATACCTTAGTATTTGTATATATATTGAAAATGGGAAAAAAATTGAAAATTTTCAGCTGAAATCGTTGGGATGGTCCTTCGGTTGAGACCTCAAAACCGAGGCCCTCTGTCACAGCAGGTGTGGCACAATAAAGATCTGTCTTCCTCAAAGGCCGTAAGCGCTGAGCATAGGCCTAAATTTAGCAGCCCTTCACCGGCAATTGTGACGTCTTAATATGAGTGAAAAATCCTCGAGCGGGACGTTAAACAATATACAACCAACAACCTTTGAACTAACATTGACACAAAAACTAGAACAACGACACCAAGGTTTCTGTGTATATATTCTATATCTAATGAATACAAAATATCACATCTCAACGCATGCAATACATGTACATGTAGATATGAAAAAATCCATCCTGAAACTTGAATGATATTTCTGTGAAAATGTATTCAATCAAACTTGCCTTTAATATTCTGATTGGATTAAAGCAAGATCATCTTTGATGTCTATGGTTATGTTAAGTGCAATGAATCTACAATGGAATAAATTAGTAAACAACCGGACTACATTGTAGATCCTTGTGAAATGCTAAAACCAGAAAGTGGTTCTTAATGACAGCACTTATTCATTTAATCAAGTCTTTAAGTATTCATAAAATTGACATATAGAAGGAAGTGGAAATTATCGACTTTTTTTATCTTTAAGACCCAGGTTGCAGAAACTCACCTTCAGGCGGAAACCAACAGTCAGATGGGGAAATAACACTACCATCTACCACTTACGTAAACACTCATGCTGGAGGGGAAGACGGTAACCAATTAGACTTTTTGGAGAAGATTTTAGTTGTATGGTAAGTAAAAAATGGACTCGGTCAAGTTTTCTTGTTGTCCCTCTAAATAATAATGATATATTCTCATTAACTTTACACAACAGCGTTCCACAATTACAAAGATTCTAATATTGCTTTCAAATGCATTTTAAGCACCTATACACAATCTAAAAATCATATACCAACTATCACTAGTATGTAAAGGTATTTCAAAGATTCCTTGTCACTTCACTTATAAACACAAAACAACAATGACGTTACACTTAAGTGACGCCGCGAGAAACTGTACCTCACGATTTTGCTTTAATTAACTATATTATATGCATTTAGTTTTAGCTGCTTGAAATTCATTTCTCCTGGCATAAATTCCACTTTTGGTAATCGCACTTATACTATAACTGCCCTTTCAAAAGATGAAATTCTTCTTCAAAACCATGCGCCAGTTTTAGACCTCAGTCAACGGGTCGGATGGATATGAGTTACCGTACCTATACTGGATTCATAAACCTACAAACAAAATACATTGCTTGCTTCTCACGAACATATTAACAGCGGTGAAGGAGAAACTTCAAATGTACTGTGGAACTACATATGCCAGACGTGGTGTCAATCAAATGTGGATTCTAAAAAATTCTAAAGAAATTTTGGTAAACTTGAACTTGCAAAACTTTCTCAAATTAACATCAAAACGTATGACTTTTCAAAACTTTATACGACGATAAATGAAAGACTAGACTTTTTGACATCATATACTTTGCCCAACTATCAATTTTGTATTGCTTGTAGGAGTTATGAGATTGATCACTGTTCGTTATCTTCACCTTTCATTTAATCATCGAGTTTGTATCTTTGCTGCTGGACAGTCTGTCCCCGAGGATACTTGTCGCTCGATATATGTTCCTTCATGAATATACACAATAACGAAACAATACTGGCTGACGTCGTCCAGTATAAAAAAAGTGTCACTCTGTGTAGTGTATAAGGGACACAGGCTCCTACAGATCGGTTGGTGTCCCTCGGATTATCCTTCGAGATATCAAAGATTTGTCTTATGTACAATCGTCAGATTATCAGCTTTGGTACAAAAACTAACATTCTTACACCCAAATTAAAGACTGTTGAGTTCCTTTAAGAGATATTTTTGATAATTCCTTTTTAGACCCCATGTGTTCAACCTCAAAATGTTCTGCAAAAAATAGCAAAACTTGTGATATACTGATCACTAAAAATTCATTTAATAGTAATCTCACTGGACGTAGTTTCTGTACCAAAACTTTTGATAATTTGACTTGTAAATCCTCTAACGCTGTCTACGCCATTGAGTGTAACATGTGTGGCTTAATTTATGTGAGAGAAACCAAGGGTTAACTAATAAAAGAATATCGGGGCACATATTTCAAATTAATAATGGAGGTAACCAACTTCTTTACATTCATTTTAATGCACCGGACCACTCCATCTTGTCCATGAGGGTAAGGATTTGGGAAAAAAATTACCATCACACAAACAATCCAACATTAAGCACCCCTTTTCGTAGACAACGAGAAGATCACTGGATCAGGACCCTAGGCACTGCATTTCCATATGGATGCAATGATAATGTATATGATGTGGGAAATTTGACTAGTCCACAAGGAAATAACGTGAATGTGGTGGGACTCTTTCCCAATACCCAAAGACGGAAACGCAGTCAAGGACACCGTTCATATAAAAGACCAAGTATAAATGATGTCACACGACCACGGATGAAGAGTAGCAAGCTACCTTCAAGAAGCCCTTCCGCCGACTATACTGTGGGGATCCGTGAGCGATCTACTCTAGGAAGAGGAGATGGACCCATCCACCACCTTCTGGAGGACTTAACCATCCCCGGATCTTCAAGAAGACCCGTCCCCATTTCCAGGGGATCCGAGGATTGACCACCATCGTCGCCTCGCCGCAACAAACCTAGTGTAGTAGGGCCCCTACTGGGCAGTCTGCACTTTAAATCTTCACCATCGTCGTCACTTTTGCCTGACGTCAACAGACAATTAGGTCCACATCATACTCGTACAAAACTTTATTCTGTTCCATTGAGAGTTTTACACACGTTATTGGAAGAAGCTTTGGCTAGTCTATACTTGGATTTTTCAACACCTGAATATAGACTGAACTCTATGATTATGGATGTTGTCTATCACAGACTCTCTACACCAGCACGGGTCATAGGTGATATTCCTTCCAACTCATGCCGCCATTTCCTTAAGCTCACATTTACAAACAAAGGAATAGATGCCGTCAACATAAGCAACATTCTTCGTCATAAAAGGGTTCAGTCGTGTATTCCAACTTATTCAAGTTCAAGTCTACACCGTGTATTTCCTACAGCTATACTTCTAATATTGCATCCAAACTTTTTAATTATAAACAAACTTTGCAGTGCCTAGATATAGACCATTTTATACGTAATCCACTGATGTGTTCTTGTTCTTCATCTTCTTTCAACTATAGTCCAGCAGGACATGTCATTACTGGTGATGGTGATATAGTTGAAAATAAGGACCTCAAATCACTTATTCTAAAAGGTCCTAAATACAGAGAACCCCGGTCGTTTAATTGGCGACAGAACTTCATCTCTATGATGAACTTTGTCAAAGATTATGCCAGACGATGGGCTAAATATGAAAAAGAAGAACTTGATACATTGTCAGAATGGGTTAAAAGCATAAGAGGAATATTAAAATATATGAAAACAAAAGTACGTACCATCTATCCTTCTGTGTATAGTAAACCAGAAGTGATAAAAGAATTAGATAGGTTACATGAGGAATATGTTTTGGTTCCAGCTGACAAAGCTAATAACAACATTGTCTTTGTTTGTAAGGCTCATTAGTACAACTGTATTTTCAACGAATTCAAGCATTAATTCCACTTTTAGTAATCGTACTTATACTCCAACTGCCCTTTCAAAAGATGAAGTTCTTCAAAACCATGCTTCAGTTTTAGACACATTTAATATCCCAATCAATGAGTCGAATGAATATGAGTTACCGTACCTATACTGGATTTCTAACCTACATTTTAACCCTTACAAACAAAGATACATTGCTGGATCCAGTAAGTGCTCTACTAAGCCCCTATCTTTGCTTCTCACGAATATATTAACAGTTGTGAAGGAGAAACTTCAAACTTACTGTGCGACTACATATGCCAGAAGTGGTGTTAACGAAATGTGGATTCTAAAACATTCTAAAGAATTTTGAAATAGGAGAATTTTTCCTAAATCAATAACATTAAAACCTATGACTTTTCAACACTATAAACGACCATTCCTCACGAAAAATTAAAGACTATACTTTTTGACATCACAGACAGTTGCTTCTTCAACAAAAATTGAAAAGGGAAATATATCTAGTGATCTGTCATTCAAAAACTTACTTTTGTTAAACACCACTCTGATTCCACGCACAAGTACTCTGAAGTTGAAATAAATAATATGCTACAGTTCCTCATTGACAATATCTTGTCTTTGGTGGTCAGGTCTACCAACAGTCTGTTGGAATTCCCATGGGCACGAATTGTGCTCCTTTGTTAGCTGATCTGTTTCTATATTCATATGAAGCAGAATTTATTCAAAAACTTCTACGTAAGAAGAAAAAATATCTCGTTGTGGCCTTCAGTTCGACATTTAGATATATCGAGGACGTTTTATCTATTAACAATAATAACTTTCATTCATATGTAGATTTGATATATCTCTGTGAGCTCGAAATAAAAGACACCACAGAGTCGTCCACTTCTGCTTCATACTTAGATATTTTATTGAAAGTAGACATTAACGGCAAACTAACAACTCAACTGTATGACAAAAGGGATGATTTCAGCTTCTCCATCGTCAACTTCCCATATTTATGTAGCAATATTCCATTATTACCTGTATATGGTGTTTATATATCTCAACTGATTCTATATGCAAGAGCTTCTTCTGCGTATAGTCAGTTTTTAAATCGAGGTTAGCTACTGACAAACAAGTTAATGGTACAGGGGTTTCAACAGTCTCGATTGAAGTCGGCATTTCGCAAATTCTATGGTCGTTATAACGATGTAGTTCGTCAATACAACCTATCATTGGGTCAAATGCTGTCTGACGTGTTTCATACCGATTGTACAAAAACTGGGCACCACCATATAACTGAAAAATTGTTGAGTGTGGCGGAAAACATCAAATCAAATCAAATCATACCGATTGTTAAGCCGTTCTTGACACACTGATTTCGACTGCGGATAACTCCGTTTACCTGAACAGGATATAGGGCTCACCGCAGGTGTGACCGGTCGACAGGGGGTGCTTACTCCTTCTAGGACCCTGATCCCACCCTGGTGTGTCCAGGGCTCCGAGTTTGCCCAACTATATATTTTGTATTGCTTGTAGGAGTTATGAGATTGACCACTGTTCGTTATCTTCACCTTTCATACAGGTGATATGCATATGATGGTGAAATATTAATACATATATATTAGAAGTTGATGATGATGAAATTGAAGTCATACCTTCTGTCATAAAGTTGAGTTGTTAGATTGCCATTTTTATCAGTAAAACATACATATATGAATGAGATGTGGGATACACCGTGGTTCACTGCGATATATGGAACCGACGTATTGATAAAAATGAATGATGTTGATATATATATGTAAAACTTATACGGTACCAATTTTTATGCACCAGATGCGCATTTCGACAAATAATGTCTCTTCAGTGATGCTCAACCGAAATGTTTGAAATCCGAAATAACAATGAAGTTTTAGAGCTATTATAGGGAAAAACAGTGTGCCAAAAAAGTGGAGTCAAATTCGTCTAAGGAGAAGAGCTATGCGTGAGGGAGATAATCCTTAATTTTGAAATGAATTTCTAAATTTTATAACAGCAATTTTTGTTTCTTGATTTCAAAGATGGGTGAGTAACACGAGAAAAGTTCCTACAAGTGGTCGGATATGAAAAAACCCCATAAAATGTTCGAATTCGTCTTTCAGTTTTGAAGTGTTTAAGGAATTATTTTAATTCTGGGGCAAATTATACGAGTATAATCTGGTTTGGGTCAGTTTACACTTTTTTATAATCCGCTTTGCGTAAACTGACCCAAATCAGATTATACTCGTATAATATAGTCGTTCCTTTTAATCTAATGCAAGAGACAAATATACATAAAATGTACATAAACTCGGAAAAATACAAGTCAACTGAGCCGCGCAATGTTTCACTTAGCAACAACAACGAAGCGTTTAGCTGTGAAGGTCGCCATCTTAAATCTTAGTTCTACGGAGCCTAGCCTATTTATCAAAATATTTTATCGAAGGTGGTGTTTGTCATGATAAAAATATGTTTAGACTATGCATGCAATGCGTATTTCGCTGCCCTTTAGAGATATAAATTGACTCATCTCCAACAGATTGAGAAAATACGGGAAATTGCATTGTTTAGGCCTACCCAAAATAAACCTTCAAATAGGCATATCAGAAAATGCAATAATTTGCGGCTTTTAACTCCGTGAAAACTTCTACTACATGAAAGCTTACCCTTGCATGCAACGTTGTCGTTATGTATATTACAATCCACTTGTTAATGTGACTGACGTCATGTGATAAAATGTGACGTATGAATTTTTGTTTGCTTTGTTGAAAGGAAACACCCCCCTTTTTCCCCAGTGAGAAATGTATTTCAAACTGAACAGAGCAATGCTTACTTGGTAAATCATTAATTCGAATATAATATCTTTTTTAAATCTATTATTCGACCATCATACAGGGAAATATGTTTTACGACAGTGATTTGCAAGCGTACAAGTAGAAGCTAATATTGACAACGAGAAAACAATATGTGTATCAAACCAAAGTGTCCTATTGTACACGTTGGCTTTCAATTCCATAGAAGACTGAAAAAGTACTGCGATGTAAATTTAGAGAGAGAGAAAAAAAATAGTTCCGGCATCTAGTTGTCAAGGTGGTGTGTCCCCATAACAAACCAGGTTATACAAAAATAACCTGCGTTCCTCAATTGGAATTTGACCAATCAGAGACAAGGATACATTAAGAATTAAAATATGTATATTTACCATAGGTTGAAACATACCAGGAATTAGATTATTTGAAATATCTGAAAGTGAAAATTATATCACAGTCAAAACCACTTTATAATCGAGTTTGGTAAAATTTCAACGTGTGTGGATCGACTCTCCATCTATTTCTAATCATACATGTATACTTATTAAAACACTGAAAACGTATGTTTTTCAGTTTTCTGATGAAAGATGACCAAATCCTACGTTTTGTAAAAATTGAAAACGGTATTTTATAAGTTGTCCTCAAAACAATTTTAAGCAAGTGGTCTAAACCACTGGACACGAAGGTGATTTGTACGTAGAGCATTTGGAGAATGGTTTCGATATCTCTAATATCTCTTTATTTTCATAAATGCTTGGTGGCTACCATTCTATTTCCCCCCGATTTTTTTATGTAGTCTAATAATAAAAATGTCAAATATCAGTTTATCAAAAGAAACACTTACAAGATAACAAATATCGGGTATGTACATGTATTTCGATGAATAGGCATGGTCCTCGTCATGTTCACTCATTTTCTTTGCTAAAAATGTTTTGAAATTACCAAGAATGCATATTCAATTTACACAATCTCTCGAATATGTAAGCCATTGATAATTCATACGAATTTATTGTTTGTTGTAAATAAGATACTTACTTTCAGTACAGGAATTCTAAGCATGATACTGGTTGCACTGGTAGTCTCTATCTACAGACATGAAACACGAGGTAAGTAGTGCGTGTCCTTATGACAATGAGTCCATTTTATGCGACATCCACTTTTGCTTGTAGTGTTTTATTTTTTCCTCTAAATGTCATGTCTTCTTACCTGTATATTCTTGCATGAAATGTTTTATTTATGTTCTTTTGTTAATCTGTGATATGTCTGTATATGTGAACATGAATGCTATGTCTATTAAATTGTCTTTGATGTATGTGATAGTCAGTTTAAAATCTCTACAGAGCTTGTGTTGACTTGTTAAATGTATGTAGTACCGACTTTATTAAAGTTTACTTACTTACCGGTTTCGGTAGCTCAGTAGTCAGAGCGGTAGTTTTATAACCGCGAGTTTTGAGTTCGAGTCCCGCTCGATGTCATGGCCGCGTGAAACGTAAGACGTAAACATAAGTAGTGATTGCTTCTTTCCCAAACGTTCGACATTTAAAAGTAAGAGTCGCGGGTCTTTCAGACATGACCAAAAAACGGTGGTACTAATCACGACAGACGTTTACGCGTTAAATAACCCTTACTGTTATGGCCCTGAGTGCCAAGAATTGGTCTAAATTTGTTATACTTTACCTACAGCTGGTGTCACCTCCATCCGAGTGAACGGATGTAAAACAAACAAAGGGAACACGTTTTTAACATATCTTATATATCATCAATTAAGAAATAAGTGATGTATGATTAAACGAGCGTTTACAGACTATGTTAATGTTTCCAATATCGAATCAAAACATTTTTCAGAATTCACATCTCAAGTTTTCCATCCAAAATGACTTCCAAAAATTAAACAGTGATTGACACTTATCTAAACTTACTTTAATTAATATTGTAAGTGAGAGTCCAATGCTTGTTTTGCATAATTATCGACAATTTAATAAAATTTATCGATAATTTGATAAAAATTAAACAGTGATTGACACTTATCTAAACTTACTTTAATTTATATTGTAAGTGAGAGTCCAATGCTTGTTTTCTATAAGCTCGCCTTTTTTATCAAATTTTGTCCGTACTTGTTGCTGTTGACCATAATAATCACATTTGCGACCTCTACATCACATAATTATATTCTATCAATTTCAGCCATACTCGCTGCAAAATATGGTTTACATGTAGATTCAAAATTGGTTAATGAACAATTATCACACTTTTCAAGGATAAATATTCAGGAAATGGCATGGGATATTAAAAAGATTTACTATTCAAAGCTTTCATACATTTTAAACAAACCATGTCCCCGGGGCACAACAGAACTACGTCAGCAGATGACTAACGGACGAAAATACTTTCAAAATGCTTATCATGAATTTCAAATATATGTACATGTTGTCGATAATGATTTTTCCTTTTAAAATATAGAAATTTCACACAAAGTTCTTCGGAAAATGTCATTTTATAAAGATTAATGGACATGCTTTGTTTAAATTCTACATGTATAATTATATTGCACAACACTCAACAAACAATATTTACATTCGCTGAATCTTTTCTCTTATATTTCTTTTGAAACTGACATTGCCTTCATCATACAATGAATGCATGGTTGTTGCAAACTAGTTCGATCTGGTTTTTTGTATCACCTGTCTGCTTAATCATTACCAAATATGCAACGTCATCAAGGTCAAAGTGTGCATTGGCTGTTCCGTTTAACGTAACGAATGGGTCAGCCATGATATTTCAGGACTTAAATCTAGTTTATATTTTTTTCCCAAACATACTTAAAAATATAAATATAAACAATAAAAGGTATTTCTTTGTTGTTTCATCCACAAGCAATTGTATCGCTTGAGTTCGAATTTATATTTATAGAATAAAGGTATAGAACTCTAGATATAAGGTACCCAAGTTAGCCGTTGCAAACACAAACCAAATGTTATAAAATTCTACTATGTATTCTGATATATTCATACATAATCAATCTACATTACTACCACAGTTCATCCCGAAATTCCGTATACTTCCCAAGATATGCGAAATTGAATTCGGCAAAATGCATATTCTTTTTTTCGTCGACTTTTAGATGGACTCTGCCACTAAACGACTAAACAGAATATTTGAGCATTGCAACAAGCTATTACATAGAATTTGCAACATTGGATATCACTTTTAAAGCGCGTAGCTGCTTTATTGCCACCAGTTGGATTTTGCTTTCGTCATCGCCATTCCGGTTTATCGCCACCTATAGGCAAATTTATGCATCACTATAGTAAAGAGGTCGTGTTTAAAGTAGTCGTAATTTTGCAACCAATCTAGTATGGGGTTTACATTCTTATCCGCAAGGGCATTTCCCCCCGGAAATACAGTTCGTTGGACAGTTGATAAAATATGTATAAAAAGGTGATATATTTTCGCCCTCATTCTGGGGAAAAGTAGGACACAGAAGCACGTCATTCTTCAGTTAAAATTTCCGTTTGAATCTGCGCCTGTAATAATGAAAGTGATTAAAAAGAAATTCAAAATTTAAAAATCAATGAGAAGCTGTACATGAAACCGTTTTGGATAGAGTGCCTTTGCATTGTAACCTTCGCATAGCGGTTAGAGGTCAAGAAAATCAATACTTTTGCATTATGCAATCTATAATTAGAAGCCACGTCATTTAGCTACACACTAGTCATGAGGGTTTTCCATTTGTGTTTTGATTGCTTTTCCGACTCGGTAAACATTTTACTCGACACCGCTAAAATGTATGCAACACATTAAAAAAAATTAACAACACAGTAAGATCTGCGTCGACCGTGAACGAGAAAGAACTTGATGTGTACAATTATGTTTTGACAGCGAAGGACAGAGATCGGTGTTTCAGAGGGGCGATATTGCGTAACTGATTACACCTCCCCCGATCATATAGGTCATGTGGGAATTTAGAGCATGCAACGGTGTTAGGCTTACCTTACCATTTTTAAACGACCAAGATATTTTTCAGAATCATCGTCAACACAATCAAATTTGATTTCGTTTTTTTTTTTTAGTTTCAAAACTGAGACTGAAAATAATGATCTCGGGGGAGGAAAAGACAAAGGGTAAAAAAGTATAGGTCTGCGTTTACGGAAGACAGTGCTTCAAATTTTACGAGGACTGTTTACTGAAAACCGTTGCCATTGTGTCAAGCATGAATGTAAAATGGTTTGCCGTCCACAGCACGCTACACACAATGAAAAGTAATCGTGTTTTCAATTTGTTTGTACTTCAAAACAATGACAGGTATATGATTAGTCAGCCCTCGGGCTGACTAGTTATCATACGAAGAACTTCAAATGCGCTTGCGCTCTTTGGAACTGTAGGCATTGAGGTGATCTTGAAGTACATGTAGGTCATTCTTGATCACTTCGTAACAATAAAAAGAATTCTGTGATCTGTGTGCATTGATTTGCAAATATAAAATATGTTGTCTATAACAGATATCTGTATTTTCAGTTAAAATAAGAAAGTCTTACAAAACGGACACATTATTTTCCTCGCTCAATAAAAAACAAAACTGGTTTAAATTAAACTGGTTCCCACTTTGAAGGTAATCTTTAAGTACGTCATTCCTAAGAACTTCGTTACGAATCCGTTTTATTGATTTTACGATTAAAATTTATTCTTTACACCATAATCATATCTGTTATATCAGTAGAAATAAGAACATTTTACTAAATGGAAAAATAATTTCATAGAAACCTTCAACGTAAACTGGCAGTGTTGTAGGTTCTTAAGTAAACTGGTCAATTTTAACTGGTTTGCAGTTCTTACCTGTGTTTCACGCAGCGAAGCATAAAAATGTAAATAAGATCCCTGTATATGATGCTTGGCCCCTGAAACTATTTCGTTGAGTAATATTAGGTTTATCTTTCCGTTCATATACATGTACATTTGAAACACAGGTTATTTTAACTTTTAAAATAAAAGCTGAAAAGATTATTTCTTCCAAAAAAAAAAAATAATAATAACGTTTGCCAATGCTGAAATATATTCCAACAGGGATAAAAATCCAGTGGCTGACTCTCTAAGCTTTTTTCAAAAGCTAAACTTGGACATGTATATCCGTACGTATGAATGAGGGGAAGGGGGCATAGTTCTACTGGGTAACGGGTGGTTTCGTCCCGATTACTTATTCGCACCTAGTGGATTCGCACCAAGTGGTTTCAATGCAGGTAACATAAGGTAGAAGATTGGCTTATAGTCGAGTGGTTTCACCCCGATGTACTAATCGAGTGGTTTCACCCCGATTTACCTGCGTAGAATCTAGTTATATGTACAACAGCGTGTAGGTGCCCGTGCGAATTGGTGTACTGTAGTTACCGATGTCTGACATCGATAAAGTGTAGAAAATATTCCTGTTTACTTTATCTTTTGCAAACTATCTAAATTGTGGTCTGTAATTTCATTCAATTTCACTGGCAGTAAATGCCTCTTGAAAGTATGTTTGTTATGAAATATATATCAATGATATTTTTTTTATGATTGTTAATTTTTCAAAAAATTAAATTCTTCATTTTGTGATTTATATAAATATATCTAAGATTAATAAAATCACATAATAGACACACTAATTTGATGTACATAATGCCAATTCTGTTTGATATGATAATATTTACTTACTGATTTTCCACAATGAAAGCAACTTGCCATGGCAAAAATTCTTGGCATCATGATAAAAATGGACATAGTTTGGACGTCAGTAAATTAATATACTGTATGAAAGGTGAAGATAAAAAAACAGTGATCAATCTTATAACTCTTACAAGCTTATAGTATTCATTAATTTCAATTAAATTGCTCATCGTTAAAAGAGAGCATGCTCTGATCAATCGTCCCAATCACTGTTGCCGTATATAAACATCCAAAAATTGTTGGTATAAGCTTGTTCTGGGTATAGTCAGTTTTTAAATCGAGGTAAGCTACTGACAAACAAGTTGATGTACAGGGATTTCAACAGTCTCGATTGAAGTCAGCATTTCGCAAATTCTATGGTCGTTATAACGATCTAGTTCGTCAATACAACCTCGCATTGGGTCAAATGCTGTCTGACGTGTTTCATACCGATTGTTAAGCCGTTCTTGGCACACTGATTTGACTGCGGATAACTCCGTTTACCTGATCAGGATATGGGGCTCATGGCGGGTGTGACCTATCAACAGGGGATGCTTACTCCTCCTAGGCACCTGATCCCACCTCTGGTGTGTCCAGGGGTCCGTGTTTGTCCAACTATCTATTTTGTATTGCTTGTAGGAGTTATGAGATTGATCACTGCTCGTTATCTTCACCTTGCATTGAGCGTCGGAAAATTAATATATGCATGTAGCATTCATTAATTTCAATTCAATTGCTCATCGTTAAAGGAGAGTATGCACTGATCAATTGTTCCGACCACTGTTGCTACATACTCAATGGGGGCGAAACCACTTGGGACGAATCCACTTGGGGCGTACAGGTAAAGGTGCGAATCCACTAGGTGCGAATAGTTAATCGGGACGAAACCACCCGTATTCGTTTTACTGTCTTTTTTTTTTTTTTTTTTGTTCTCCGTCCTCACATTTTGTTTTCGTCGAACGATATTTTCCTATTAAAAAAATGCATATAGTTTTTCGGCGAGATGCCTCTTCATTATTTCTAACAGGAACAATATTAGTAGTGAAGATTTTTTTTATTAAAGATCATGGAGACCGATACCCTCCCCATATGAATATGATGATACCAATAGATATAGTATATAGTCCGTATATGAGTTTACACTGCCTATTCCGCAATCTCTTTGTTAAGGGACCAGTCAAGCTTAGTTGCGTATAGCAGAGCAGTTTGAACACTACCGTTTGAAAATTACTTTTGTAACTTTTAAGTGCCTAGCTTGGGATTCTCAATGAGCTTATACATTTACATGTTGTAAATATTATATATTTATTGCGAGTCACTTCTGTTACATTCTTTTCATATTAGAACTCCTACACAAGCTTTTTGGGTTATAAGTTGTACCGGTCAAAATGGCTGTGCATACGGTTTTAGAAATTGTATGAAATGTCATATGAGTTTTGAAATTAGGGTCAATCTCCAAGGTCAGAATTACCAGGTCAAAGATCACGTATAAAATGTAAGGCGTTACCATATGGAATCGTTACGTAAATGATGAAAGCCCTACTTCAAACAGTTCAAGAGATTTTGAATAGGTTCTTTTCATTAATGTTGGTCAAACTCCAAAGTCAAAAGGGTATAAACTTTGGTACAAAAATGGCATGTCACAAGGAATGTACATTTATGAAACATGAAAGCCCTATCACTTACAACTCAAAAGTAATAAGAAAGGATAAAGTTTCGAACAGACCGTCAGACAAGGAAAAAAACAATATACCCCCAACTATAGTCACAAAGGCATAGCAAAAACTTGAACCCACATAACTTGGGAACATTTTGATTTAATTTAGTGTGGTCCTCCTACTTTTTAAAAGAACTTCTTTTAATTAATGTCCTGTATATTCCTATATATAACTTTGATCCCCCATTATGGACTCGTCTGACACCCAGGGGTTATACTTTGGAAGAAAAAATTTGAATCACTTTAATGTCAGGAAGCTTTCTTGTAAATTTCAACTTTTCTGACTCAGTGGTTCTTGAGAAGATTTTTAAAGATGTTTCTTAAATACCATCATGTAAAACTTTGATCAACTATTGTGTCCTCAACCTATCCCCGGGGCTCATGATTTGAACAAACTTCAATGTAGGTCAATCCTAACACATGAGTTATCTTTCCTTAATCCGGAAAGTAGTGCTCTTGCGTAATGCAGTTTAACACTTCCGGGTATTATATTCGAGAAGCTTCATTATCTACAGTGCAAAAGGTCGCAAAGATATTGCTGTATAATTTTACAGCAATTACGCCAACAAATATGTTAACGTTGATAAAAACATCACAATGCATAGGTTTCCTTAACGTTTAAATAGAGGAGGACAATACCACCCCACCCACCCCATATAATGTTTTATCGTTAAAGTGAGGTAATTTCCTACCGAGGGCCTGTCCCAAGAGACAGTTATATTATTGTAACTACCCTCCGCTTCCAGAATTTCACGTGTTTTATGACTGAAATTAGTATATATCACATATTGCATCCTCGATCAGGATCTTTACTCTGGACCTTAACTTAGAACCCCGTGTTTTAATACAGTCAGATTTATAATAAAATATCAGAGGTTGCTTGTTCTTTATCAATGTAGTATATTCAGCGATAAAAGTTCTGACACAATATACGTCTAGGTATGTCGGACTGACACTTCTGGATTCTGGAAATGTCCACCTCCTTCGATAGGCAAGTAAAATTTAACCCAGTTTGTACTTGTAAATGAGAGGCCAATGACAGACTCCAACTGAATACTCAAAAATATTTTTTTTAATCGTTACAAACGATCATTAAACTGACATTTACACATTTTTATGAAAATAAAATAGCTATGTACATGTATGGAAGAACTCGAAAATCTCCTATTGAACCCCATGAATTTATAGTAATACATTAAATAAGTCGGCAAGAGTATGTACAGTACCTGTAAATACAGCCATTTTGGGCAAAATGTTTGGGAGTTTACTCACATTATTTTGTTTTGTTGTGAAGGGGGTGGGGGGTTCCCCTCTAAATATGTCATTGACATAATACGTGCCTACATTATCAAGCATCTCAAGGGGGCTAAAAACGAATAAAAGAGGAAAAGACACAGAGACACAGAGACGTCAAAAGCATTCTATTGGGGGTTCAAACTTACTTATTCCCCAAAGAGTACATCTGAGAGTGGCACGTCCACCCACCCCCCACCCCCTGGACCACACCTATGAAAAATAATTTTTATCATCCGAACAATATTTAACAAATGATTTTAATTTAATTACCAATGTACCTATATATTCGCATTTAAAACTTTCATCCCATATTGTTATTGCTTATTAATAAACCTACCCCATGTCAGGAAGCTATCATGTAAATTGCAACTTTTCTGGTTCAGTGGTTCTTTTAAATGATTCTACCTTATTTTTTTCGTGATTATCTCCTCTTTGAAGGAGGCATTGACCTTCATTTAAACAAACTTGAATTCCTTTCAACTGGGAAATGTTTGTTCTACGTTTGACTGAATTTGACCCAGTGGTTCTGGAGCAGAAGATGAAAAAGTGGAAAGTTTACAGTTAAACAGGCGGATGGACGGACAGACAGGCGACAAACAAACGGTGATCAGAAAAGCTCACATGAGCTGAAAACTCAAATGAGATTTCCTGATTACCTTTTTGATTTCAGCTCAGTAACCAAACAAAATATTACTTTCTTTTACGAGCGTTACTTAGATTAATATGTTGTCATGTAACTAAGTACACGTGAATTCGTGTAAACCACTAAATACTTTTCAAATCACTGTCACTAGTGTCAGATATTTGGTTTATGCCCGACCGAAGAAAGTTTCGACATGTACCATATATTGCACAGAAATAAATAAAGGAACTGTATCAAAATGCCTTTTATTGTTCTTTAAAACAGTAATGCATCTCCCACTCATATCTAGCCAACAGTCCAACGCGGTCAGTTTTCCAACCATAATGGAACTCGTTGTCCAAGTTCAGCCATTTTTCTTTTCTTACCAGGTTATTTATTTCTTTTACGTCCCGTCAGCAATTTGTTCTTATATTGAGACTTGTACCATAAATTTAGACATATTATGCTTTGTACCCAGAGTGGTAGTATCAACGCTTGTCACGATCTCCATTTTGAAGGTTATATCCGAAAGTCCTAAATGCCGAGCGTTTGGCGAAGAATATATTTACATATTAGGTTTGACGTGGCCATGGCACGAACAGAGCTCAAACTTACTACCTCCTGGTACATGTAACAAAGCGAACGCTTTACTGCTGAGCTACCGCGACCGGTCTTTTCTTACTGGGTAGAGATTTGATTGTATATCTGGTAATCTTTTACACTGGTTTAGAAGACACAAAAAGTAATAATAAGGACTTTTTATCGGCAAAACTCGATATATTTGCTGGTGTACCCCGAGGTTCTGTTTTAGGACCTTTACTGTTTTTATGCCCCCGAGATCGATGATCGGGGGCATATTGTTTTTGTCCTGTCTGTAATTCTGTAATTCTGTCTTAAACTTTAACCTTGCTAATAACTTTTGAACAGTAAATGCTAGAGCTTTGATATTTCACATGAGTATTCCTTGTGACAATACATTTCCGTGGGTGCTAAATCTTTTGACCTTGGCATTTGACCTACTTTTTAAAAAAAATTGACATTGTTCATAACTTTTATCACAAAAACGACTACCATGTTTAAAATTTGCAATGGTAGCGCCCCCCCTATCTAAGTGAAATTATTCCATATGAACATGAAGCTACATCCCGTTATGATACACGAAACAAAGATCAGTTTTATTTTCCAAGATGCAGCTTAGAGTTATTCAAAAAATCATTTGTACCCCATTCCGTAAAACAGTGGAATTTATTAAATGTAGGAGCCAGAGAAGCCATCCCAATCAATTCATTCCGCAAAAATATAATAACAGACATTACAAGACCACCATCATATTACTCTTTTGGGAAACGATACATCAACATTATTCACACAAAGCTTACGTATAGTTCATTGTGATCTTTATAAACGAAATATTACAAATTCTCCGTTTTGTACATGTGGACATGTCAATGAAGATGTATTTCATCTCTTTCGCTTGTAAAACTAACCCTAGAGCTAAAAATAATCTTTTTAATCGCCTTTTCATGCTTAACTTGGTCAATATTGATATAAATTGTGATTTCTGCCTCTGGAAACTAATATAAATATTTTTAGCTGTTCATAGTTATAGATAAAACTTGTAGATTCGTCTAATTATTGTACATTTTACCTGTTAATTAGTATCTTGCATGCCATATTGTAATATTTTGGGAGAGGGACACGTAAGTTGTTAGAACTTGTACCCAATCTTTTGATTTGATCAATAAAATCTGTTCAAAACAAATAAAAACCATTCTAAAAACTGACCTTTCATACACAGGCTGTTTCAAATAAAATTTTTATTGACACCAGAAATATTGTTTGTCATATAAAGTTAAGTAAATTAAACACAAACAGATAAAAAATCAACATTAATTAGAAATTCAAAATGCATCTAAGGAAAACATTGGGATGATTCGACTTGGCTATTGGCCAAATTTACCCTATATATGGCGTTTTTCAAACACAAAAAAATTCTGCTCATAAAATTTCTGATTTTATTTCATTTTTACAATAAGTCGAGTAGTATCTAAGATATTGAATAGAAAAAAATATATACCAAAATGAGGTTTAATCTGAAACTATGTCAGATTTTGTAACCCTACCCCCTCCCTTCCAGAAATGAATTTTAGGAGATACAGTCAGCAGAGATAAACTATTGACCTTAAATGATTAAGCATTCCCAAATTACCACTGTAAGCATTCAACATCACAATACTAGAAGTTTCTATGAGCCATTTAAGAATGATCTATAGTGTGTGCTATTGCAGTTGACATTTTTGCACTCACAATGATTGCCTAAATATTTAGTTATTTTTCATACAATTTCTTGTAATAACTGGACCCAATATATTACCTATACACATTTTTTTTTTTATAGAAATTGATATCACTATACAGTATAATACACTAAAATGTTTAAATAACCATTTCATATTTCAATAAATAATTAATATCAATGGAAAGAGACCCATGGACTGCCCATGGATCACCAAGTCCATCTGAGCCATCTTGCCCTCCCAGATAAGTGTGTCTTTGATAGGTTTAAGATTCCTAATTGTAGTTTCACAATGAACCAAAAACGCACTATTGGATAACTGAGAATGCATGTATATTGCATTAACTATGTAACTGTAATTTTCCAGGTGAAGGTCTATGTTCACTGTACGTATAAGGGGGGGGGGGGGTTTAGTTCCATTACGAAACTTTTCTAAAAATTTGATGTACATTAATGTATCAGTGATGTATGTTTCAACTAAATTTTGAATTACAAGGAAAATTCAAACAAATTGATTGAAGTTATAAAATTGGTATTCTATCATGTGCACATATTTTACTAATACATCTAAGAAATAATAATCAACAGTGAAATTTCCTTTACATCTATGCAATATTATTGTCTTTCAAAAGGCATGTACATGTAATACATGAGTACATGTACTTGTTTTCCCTTAAATTCACAATTTAGTTTAATGTACAACATCCACTGCTCTGAGCTCATAAGTAAATTAATGTTTTTCATCCAAGTCCCAAATTTTGCAGTAGTTCTTTAATCTTCGGAACTTGATCAAACAATTTTAAATTTGTGGAGTTGTGGGGTCCAGGGGATATGTCATCATCACTGTAAATGGAGTACCTGTTCAAAATATAGATAAATATATTTAAATATAGCAAAAAAGATGAATATCTGATATACCCAGAATTGTCTTTACAAATGCTGACTGATGTTTATCTAAAGAAAATATAGTACCTCTCTTGTTGTTAAACTTGTTGACTCGAAACCCACTTCAACCTGCACTTATCCTATCTAACATCCATTGGTCCTCAGGTTGATGCCTAGAAAAAGGATCATCATAATTGATACTTGCACAGTTAGGTCTATATTATACCATTGAGTAATTAGACTGCGTCAGACAATGTGAATTTTAAAATTGTGTCTCAACACATATTCAGTGAAAATTTAAATACTGATGTTTCAAAATTATAAATTGCAATATCAGATGATATGTTTTCATAAACTGCCATAGACTCATCATCTGTTTTATATATTTCTTAGGTCACTGAAATTTCAAAGTAATAGTATATGTATACTATAGTCTAGGGAATTATAATTCAACACATCCCCCCCCTTTCACTTTCTATCCGGTTCTCCCATACCCCTAGATAGTAGATCTATATAGACATTTGTTTTTCATCACTTTTATACATGTAATTCAAGGTATGCTATTTTCGTAAGGGTTATTTTCATAACGATATTTTCTTAATAAAAGAGTTGTGAGAGCACATGTTTACAAATGTGGTATACATGACATCCGTTTACATTTACATGCACAGGTGGGAGTTATATTTTAAGCACACATGGAATACATATATACATACAAAATAATACATCTACTGTATGTCGTGTGTTTAAACTTACAGGTGTTATTATAAATCGCGTTGTGAAATAACAGAGGAAATGTGAGTTGAACTTTGAATACAAATTTATGGCATTTTTTTTCACTCACCAAACGAAACTATGATTTCGTTGTCCAAGTTGAATGCATCCACCAAATTCCCCTTCTTGCAAGAAACTTTGTTTAGCCTCTCAATGACTGTATAAACAGTATTTAATCTCGCAGCACGCAGCACTCGGACATTACCAGATTACAATGCATCAATCAACAACTTTGTTTACGTAGCGCATATATGTATCGTCGACTGACCAGTTTCGGTGACCTTAGTGAAAAACCGCGATTTTCTCATTAATCACTTGGATTAAAAAAATAAATGATACTCCTACCATTAAAATATTTAAATTCCTTTACTTTCATCCAAAAATTCCAACTCCATTGGTACGTTAATTGAATATATTTTCGTAACAAAAAACATGTCACTTTGTGGTCCTAAAACGGTGACGTCACCTATTTCGGTAACCATTGTTGATATAAGTTTGCCAAAAGTTAAAACGTATATACAGGAGAAATGCGCAACTAAACGTCAATGAATAAAATAACATAGTGTAGAATTCTAGACTTTTGGTATACTTTATATCAATTTGAAGGTTTACTTGAAAAACTAATAAGTAAATGGGCTTATTTTTGGGGTGCCCGTGTTGATTGTTTGCATACTCTCCTTCTAGAGGTTCATTTTCGGGAAAAAATTGAAGATGTACTCTATATATGTTTGCAAACACTACGGCGAAATTGATGACACAGTCTACAACCGGAAACGACAACGCGAACACGTAAACAAAAGGTCACCGATTCTGGTCAGTCACCGAAATAGGGCAGTCAATGATACATGGATTGTTGGTTGGTTTAACATTTCGTTTGGCAAAAAGTTTCACACAGATGAAACATTTGATCAACCATTATTACAGACATTGACGTATACTTATCATGTGATATGTGCTGATTTTCTCTAGGCCTGTCAGTCACAGCAACAAAACACTTTCGGAACCCCTTTTTGTTTTTCGACTATTCTATGATGGAGTAAGGAATTCCGGAAAATAAATTCACGTGAAAGTACACAATTTTTTTTTACTGATCACGTGGTTGCTATCCGAAGCTACCTTAAACGAGACTGTTGAACTATCACCTTGTTTGTCAGTAGCTTGCCTAAAGAACATTGTACAAAAGGGATAATAAATGAGGAATAACAAAATAAATAAAATGAAATCTAGTACACTTGCTGTCTGGAATCAATTACACTAGGTGTAATACTAATGTAACTTTCAATTACTAGGAATGTATTTGTCAGGGTTTCAATTGTCAAGATTCTGCAATTGTAAAGGTATTGTAATTTGTCCAAATATTTAATAGTAAAAACGTTTTAGATAGTTTCTTTATAATGATTATGATCTTTTGTCAAAAAATTCATTTTGTACCCAAGTTTCTTCTTTTTGCCCTGACACTTTCAAATGGATGTTCTTGTAAAAGCTATCTAACTCAATTAATGTCTGTACGTTTTACATTTCGTCATTTTTCGTTGTTTTCCGTAAATACATTTCCCGGGTTTTTGAGCTCATGTACGAGCGCTTTTACGCTTAGTACATATACTACTAATGGTCAGTGTTCGGGCAGTGCGAGGTTCGTTACAAGCAACAAAGGTCGCTTTTGTATTTCTGTGCCTTAGCCTTCCCTCCAACCCAGCCCATTTTCAGTTTTGAATTCATGTGCTTTCATTAGTGATTTTTCAGCTTTGTCAATTTGATGTTTGCTTATTAAAAGCGATCTTGTAACGAACACAACCAACCTATTCACTTTTTCTGTTGTGTTTTATTATCAAATAGTCAAGAAAATATTTACTTTCGGACGTGGTCACTGACGGAGAAAATAAATCGAGCTTCTCTCTGTTATATAGTCTTGGGAACTAGGAATTGGCCAATCAAATTTCTCTATTTTGCTGACTGTTCCTGACATGAAAAACTTATCTCAACTCACGCCATAAAATCTTTCATCTTACACGAATAAGATTTACAAAATAATGAAAATTGACTCCATAAAAATTATTGAATGACTTGCCTGGTTAATTTATTCGAATAGACGCTGAATTCGCTGCACTATCTTCTGTGACTTTACTACTAATTAGGAAGAGATTATATCCTTGGGCGTGAACAAAATAGTTCCAACTTACATGTAACAGTGACAATATAATGGGACTTTGATGATAATAACAGTAACGATTGAAACATAAACAAATCTCAACTCGTCATCTATGTTGGTTGGTGGGTTTTATATTATTTAACGTTCCGCTCGAGAATATTTCACTCATATGGAGACGTCACCATTGCCGGTGAAGGGCTGCAATATAGCCCTTTGCTAGTTGCTTACGGCCTTTGAGCAGTGAGGGGTCTTTAACGTGCCTCACTTGCTGTGACCCGAGGCCTCGGTTTATGTGGTTTCATCCGAAGGATCACCCGTTTAGTCGCCTCTTACGACAATCAAGGGTACCGAGGACCTACAAATGTATTCTAACCCGGATTCCCACGGGACTTATCATCTATATGTATCCTAAATAAAACAGTTAGTGTGTTGTATAAAATCAAAATAGTGCGCCAATTAAAATTATAGTGTTGATGATTTTATGAAATGACAGTCTTCACTCATTTACATGTAACTGCGTGTATCTCAGATAAACATGTATAGGATATTTTGATTAGTTTATGGTTTATGGAACATTTCCCACAATAAGATACTACATGTAACTAATATATATATATATATAATCCAAATAGAAAGAGTTGATATCACACAGTCAAAATAATTCAATAAAAAAAGCAGGAAAATCTACAGTTCCAAAATATATATATTTATATATTTTGGAACTGTAGATTTTCCTGCCTTTTTTATATATTTTGGAACTGTAGATTTTCCTGCTTTTTTTTTTTTATATATATATATATTTTGGAACTGTAGATTTTCCTGCTTTTTTATTGAATTATTTATATTTTGGAACTGTAGATTTTCCTGCTTTTTTTATTGAATTATATATATATATATATATATATATATATATATATATATATATATATATATAGTTTGTAAATAAAGAATTCGGTATTTGATACAGTAAATACATCCAATAATAAAAGTCAAGAAACACAAAACTTGAATAACATTTCACTGTTAGCGCTTTCGGCTTTAATGCCTCTTCAGACAGTTATAAAATGAAATAATATTACTAAGTAACGTCAACATATCACGACGTAAGTAATTGTCCTTTGTGACGTCAAAATAAATTACACTGGTAGCGGTATAATACACACAATATTAGACAAAACTTGGAAATCAATTACAGAGTTCAGTTCAATGTAGTTTCAATTTTACACAGTTATTTTCTATTAAGTTTGGGATTAAACAATTTAATAAAGTATTCCTCCTTTGTAACTCTGGAAATTTCGCAGTCATTATACATTTTATAAAATGGGAATATGTTGAAATCTCCATGACCACAATTGGCAAAATGTTCGGAACTTGGCGAATTTCTAATACTTGGATCGCGAATTTACTGCTTGTGGACGCGTACACGGGCGTTCAGTTTGTTGGTTTGTCCAATATAGTTTTCCTTACAGGTAGGGCAGGTCATACAATATATTACATTTTCGGATTTGCATGTCATGTTAGAATTTGGTGTTAATTTTTTGCCGCATTTAAGAATTTTTTCTCTGCCTTCCTCTAGATGTACCGCAACGTGAATCACCACATTTTTGCACGGATTTGGAATTTTCCGTAGTAAATCGGGCACGCGTTAGAATTCTCTTCAGATTAGGAGCCTGTCTTCTGCGGTTTTTTATTTGAGATTCTTTTATCAGGTTTTTGAGATTTTGGGATTGTTCTAATATAGGAAAAAATCTTCTAGCTGTTCCAAAAATATTGTGGTTGCGTGGGTTATGCGTAATTACAAAAGGAATATCGTTGTTTACATCGTTTTCTTCGTGTCGAGAGTTTCTTAAGATAGATATCATGCGGTACATGTAATCATCTAGAGGAAGGCAGAGAAAAAATTCTTAAATGCGGCAAAAAATTAACACCAAATTCTAACATGACATGCAAATCCGAAAATGTAATATATTGTATGACCTGCCCTACCTGTAATGAAAACTATATCGGACAAACCAACAAACTGAACGCCCGTGTGAGCGTCCACAAGCAGCAAATTCGCGATCCAAGTATTAGAAATTCGCCATGTTCCGAACATTTTGCCAATTGTGGTCATGGAGATTTCAACATATTCCCATTTTATAAAATGTATAATGACTGCGAAATTTCCAGAGTTACAAAGGAGGAATACTTTATTAAATTGTTTAATCCCAAACTTAATAGAAAATAACTGTGTAAAATTGAAACTACATTGAACTGAACTCTGTAATTGATTTCCAGGTTTTGTCTAATATTGTGTGTATTATACCGCTACCAGTGTAATTTATTATGACGTCACAAAGGACAATTACTTACGTCGTGATATGTTGACGTTACTTAGCAATATTTTCATTTTATAACTGTCTGAAGAGGCATTAAAGCCGAAAGCGCTAACAGTGAAATGTTATTCGAGTTTTGTGTTTCTTAACTTTTATTATTGGATATATATATATATGTATATGTATATGTATATATATATATATATATATATATATTAAAAGAAATAGAATAAACAGTACACAAAGTTAAAAATTTAACGCAAGCGCTTTCATTTTATAATCCTCAGGCGTTACATTTTAAAATAGTTTTGAAAATTATATATATATATAGTTGGTTGTTAGCTTTACGATGCATTTTATTCATAGAAAATATTAGGAATAGAATACTGCTGAGCCTTGTGTTTATATATACACACGTACATGTGTCCAGTATAAAGTATATATCTGAACCGATGCAGTCCAAGAACAATATTAACCCATGACAATTCAATAATAGCATTATAACTTTCTACAATATACAGTATATGTACAGTTTCTCTTTGAATTGGGATTTCACCTTCTTTTGTACATGTATTATATATATATTTCTAGACCACACCCCTTTCTCAAATACAAAAGACCAGTCTATTACAACATTGTTTACATTGTAGCTCATGGAAATGGACGGGATGCCTACGAACTACGTGAAGTACCGGACCATATCGAGTAAGAGCATTTTCACAAGTATTGAAGATTTATTTATTTACGTTTAGTAGTCATTTTTGGTCGGGTTGCACAATGCGTCCCTGTAATAGGGTACCTACTTTGTGTAATCAACTCCTCTCACACCTCTAACTTGACGTTTCTCAAACTTTGTACATTTGTGATGGACACATAGAAGATGTGTATGTGTCTTTTTGAAAGTGATCAGACATTTTTCAAAACATTTACATGTAGTTGAACTTTGTCATTGTACGAATGTCTTAAATAGACGATACATATTTTGTGAAATAAACCCCTCTTACACCTCTAACTTGACATTCCTCAAACTTTGTACAATTTTTATGGACACATTGAAAATGTGCATTTGTCTATTTAAAAGTGACCAGACATTACAAAACACCTGTAGTTCAACTTTGCCATTTTTCAAGCATGCCTTGAATAGACGGTACCTATTTTTTTTAACAACTCCTCTTACAGCATTTATTTGACATCCTTCAGACCTTGTACAGCTGTTGATTGATTTTATATTGTTTGACGTCCCTCTCGAGAATTTTTCACTCATATGGAGACGTCATCATTGCCGGCGAAGAGCTGCAAAATTTAGGCCTATGCATGGCGCTTACGGCCATTATCGTACCACACCTGCTGTGACACGGGGCCTGGGATTTTGCGGTCACATTCGAAGGACCGCCCAATTTAGTCGCCTCTTACGACAAGCAAGGGGCACTGAGGACCTATTCTAACCCGGATCCCAACGGGCAAATTAGTTTTTAAGTTGTAACAAAACTACACTTGTGACAATATGAAAAAGGTGAAGACAACGAACAGTGATCAATCTCATAAAAAAATCGTGTACGGGCAACATACAGAATTTTTTATTTGTTTTAACTGTCACGATATGCAACCCCGACACGGACTGTCATTTATTATATAACTTACATTAAATTAAAACAAGAAACATTGGTGCAAGCACGTCCAGATTTAAGGGCCGGTAAGGGTTTGAGAGGTGTAAAAATTAAAAAATGTTAGAAAAGGTGTTCCAAGGGATTTATTTGTTTAAAATTGCGTGAAAATTAGTACAAATCTCAGTTTGCCTTGGACTTTTAATAGGGCGTGACTTTCTCGACGCTATATATTTACCTCGTGCTAAATGGTGACCTAGATTCTCATTTGTTAAGAGATCGTCCACATCAGCGCTGACAAAAGTCGAAATGACTTAAGCTCCACCTCTTTACAGTAAGAAACGCCGTCATTGGTTTCTCGCTACCTATTAATTAATCTCATGACATTTGCTCTGTTTTCTATCACATGTACATATATATTCTGAATGAAAAGCAAATTTCAGTTCCGAACATTGTCCGTCTTATGTCGTCCTATGTAATTTAACCGACTTTCAAATCAAAATTCTAAACATTAAATAGCAATCGCACGATTACATTGCATCTATAGAGTATATACAATGTTTTGTTGTTGGATATAGAATTTATTTCACGAGTGAGACAGGATTTTTAAAAAAATATTTTCACGAGTGCGAAGCTAGAGAAATATCTCAGAAAGAGATATCTCTCAATCGTAGATATAGCTCTCAATTAATGTAAAAAGAGAGATGTCTCTTTAAATTTTCAACAACAAAAATAGAAGATATCTGTTTAAATTAAACAGATTTCCCCCCGGTGATCATAGTGACTTCTCCCTGTTGTATCGTCATTAATATTGTGTAACTCTATCTTTTAATCAATCAAAATACTTCTAGTGTAAAAATGGCGGAAAAGGTTGAAAAGATGGTTGGGGTATCATTATCAAGTTGCCAAAAGGCTGATCAAGTCTCGGTCACATATTTTATCAATTAATGGTCTCTGTTTTTTGTTACCTGTATACACTTCACATGCGGTAAACGCAAAATATTCGCCCGGGATTGCAGCCATCATGGTAAGATTTGCTTTGACGGGCTTCTAGTTTAGTAGAATTTCTTGAGCATTCAAACTGATAAAATGATATTGGAAAGAGGTATATCTTTCTCTTTGGGATATATCTCCTTTTCAACGATTAAAGAGATATCTCTTATACTTTGAGAGATATATCACAAAGAGAAATTTGACTAAGTCATGACCACTGCCATTTAAATTACATGTACCTATCAAACATGGATGTAAAGAGTCATTGCTAACTGATGATTGTGCTAAACAATCCATGATGTACAAATGCTAAGAATTGGAGGATATTCATATCACAACAGAAAACTCTTAAATAAGCACCACAGTGGTTGTAAGAAGATACCATCCAACAAAAAAGTTTAGCAAATGAATTCCTTGAGCTTAAACTTTAGTCAAGGTTACAATGACTATGCAGTTGACATCTGTAAGAAACATCGCTGTTTTTACAGTACTGACTCTCAGTGCATATTTTGAGAGTTTATTTAGCAACTAGTCATAAAATGCTACCATCAAAACAACGAAGCAAACAAGAAATGTTTGACAAACATACAACAATACCCCCCCCCCCCCCCAACACCGAACGTGGTGCAGAATTGAAAAATTGAAAAGGGTTATACACATGCATCATTTAATTGATAATAGTACCAAACCAATTCAAGTCAAGATGTTGAGTGGACAATATCTTCCTATGTCCAGAATGGACTGACCCTTGACCATGTGACCTAAATTAAATATGAGTCATCTACTCCATAGGATGTACCAGTGAACCAAGTTCGGTGTCAATCAAGCTACTGATTCTTGAAATATAGGAGACAATATATTACTATGTCCAGTTTGACCCTTGATCTTTAACCATGTGACCTCAAAATCAATAGGGGTCATCTACTTCTTAAGATGCACCAGTGTACCAAGTTTGATGTCCTCAAGAAATTGAACGGACTGTATATTTCTATGTCCAGAGTGGACCATCTCTTCGCCTTTTGACCTAAAAATCAATAGGGGTCCTCTTCTACTCATAACCAACCAACATTTGAAACATCATTGATAACGATCAAGTGATATTGAGCGAACATGTGGTCTGCAAACCGACAAGTGCAAAGCAATCCAACCCCCCTTTCTTCTTTGAAAAGGGCATAAGTAATTGTTTACAGAATCTCATATACATTCACATGAATTTAGAAATAAGGCTGAAATGGGTTTCCGTACTTCGGAAAAACGTAAAAACTGACTAATGCAATGAAATTAATGGGCTTCAATAATTCTAGAAAAAATTACAATCGGAATTATGCATTTAACCAAATATAATACGCACTTTTTAATTTTTTTTATGAGAAGGGACACATACTACATACCACTAAAGGTTTTTGACTCATTTTGTTTTAGTCAATGCAATGTGCACTTAATTTTTCGCCGCGTTGTTTACCTCTCTAAAAGCGTAAAATTGTTTGTTTTTTTTTTTTTAAATTATCTTACACCCTGTAACTAATTATTATGAAACAGCCAATTAAAATGTATCATCGTGCAATTTTTAAAACTACCGTGATATTATGATACCGTGACTAGCACATGTTTTGTGTACACGTCCTTTGGCACTTGATTTTGTCAGATTTCTGCATGTTGCACGTTTTTCATGGGTCTGGGAATATGCGATTATTTTTGCATTAACGACTGATGTACTTACCCATCTAAATGCGGCAGAATTTTAGAGGGTTAAGTTTGAATTCTTCATTTAGTACCAATTAAATTACTAGCTTTGATTATGGATATGTTTATAATTACCGAGGGGGTCATTATATCGCACCTTGGTACGTCATTTTTCGAAGCTTGGGTGATGTTTTGATTACAAAACATTGAATGTTCGCATTGGCTATTTAATTGATATGAACTTTAAACAAAGAAAATATCGAGTCTGTTAAAACTTAATTGCTACAAACTCTCGTGCTTATCTGAAATTATCATTATTTCCCCGAAAATACTGCTATGTAGAGTGTATAAGGACAAGATTGCCGTTTTCTTAAAAAACAAATTTGCTGCACTGTATACAAATTCTAGTGCATGCTTTTTTGAGAACCTGATTATTTCCACAAAGATTTCTCGTGAAGTTAAATGCGATCGTTTACACGAACAATGGTATTTCCATAATTTATAGACCCCAAAAGGGGATGTTTATTAAATATATTCAGCAAAATACGGTAAATTTGATTATCTATATCTGACCGTAGAATAGTCTGAAAGCGGAAAAATAACAAACTGAACGTGGTTCCTCGTCTCACTCCGGTAGATTCCCGCAGAATAACACACTTTCGAAGAGGCCTCGACGGGGAGTATGATCGGTCGTAATAGCACAATACCATTTTCAAATATTTACTATGCTTTCCCAACTTAAGAAAGCGAGATATTACTTTCTTTACTATGAAATATTTACTCACAGGTTATTTGTTTCATGTTTACGAATCTATTTTTTTCAGTTGATATATTTATACACGCGTACGTCGCATGTTTAATGTACTATCGCCTGTGACACTTATTGACTTAATTTGCTTCATCATGTATTCATGCGCACTATGTTTAGTTTCTTTAAACGTATTGAGGGGACTCATTTAAATTACATTATTATAAGAATGTCAACAACCCAATGAAGTTGTTAAACAAAAGCAAATTTTTGAAGATCAGTTTGTGCTCTGGATTTATTTGCTGTCGGTGTAAGAATAAACAGAAAGTTTGTGAGCCGCGATAAATCCGCACGCCGTTGACAGCAAGGAGCATCTCGCTTCGCGAGCCGACTCAAAAACAATTTGATTTTAATGATTTCAAAACTTATGTTTATATACTACATGTATAATGTATTGACACATAAAATGTATTATGCTTGCCCTTAGCACTGGAGAATCCTACAGGTATGTAAATACGCAATAAGAGTATACATATAGATGAAGGTCAGTTCTATGTCACGAGTGCTGGCACTGAGATCCGATGGTGGAACACCCTCTTTCTAGGCAACACACGTCATATCCTCTAGTATTACTGCAGTCTCACTTCTCTTCCATTCTGTATCCATTCGAGAAGGTCGATGGTTAAAATTTTAGAGCGGAGAAATCTGAAATACCCATCCAACCCACTTTTGTTAAGTTTTTCTGCTTTCAAGTTAATATTTTTCTCTTTTCAGAGAGCATCAGGTGTAAACATATCTGGATGTTCTATTACATGCACAACTAGTCGAAGTGGTATTCAGTATGGAGTCATGGTGAAATGGTGTGAAGCGAAATTCTCACTTTTATGTTGGATGTAAAATTGTGTTACTGACTGTTTTTTGTTGTTGTTTTATATATATATATATTCATTTATTTCCCAGAGCCTACTCTATAACAATTTTAAAATAACTAACTAATATAATAGGGCAGCTGCCAGGGATGGGGCCCTAACTAAGCTCCCTCAATATATAACAAAGTTTTTACTAAAGTACAGGGTACATATTAACTAATTTAGATGTACATTCATTGAATACATAAATTTCATTGCATGTCAGAATAATATTGTCATAGTTCACATTTAAATATATAGGTTATACAGTATTCATATTGTATGATGATCAATGTAACAATGAGTTAGTAGATTAAAACAGTGCCATAATGTTAGATATAATAAAGCTAGGGAATTTCTTAAAACATAATACCACTCATGCTGCCTCAGGGTCCACACACACACAAACTAGAGTCCAGAGATGACCCTAGGGCAGCCTAGCCGGGAGACCATTTTCTCCCAGTAGAGGTGGATTTATATCATACGTAAAACTACATTTACATAATTAATACATGTTGTACGTGAACATATCGATTACAAATAAATACAGACACATGAATAGTAAGAAATATATGTATATTAATTAAAAGTATGTTACAATACTGATAATGTCTCGCACATTGATTTAATTTTATTAAAGTTTATCCGAAATTCCTAATATAATGTCTATATAATTCGAGTTATGAGTGTATACATGCACAACTAGTCGAAGTGGTATTCAGTATGGAGTCATGGTGTGAAGCAAAATTCTCACTTTTATGTTGGATGCAAAATTGTGTTACTGACTGTTGATATACGGATGTTGATTTACTAATACTAATTTACACTTCATAGAGACAATTTAAAGTCACCTTTGTAAGATTTAGCGTTAAAAGTGATTTCTGTGTAATGTTATAAGCAACCAGAGATACAAATACCATCAGTCTGAGGGATATGTTTTATTAAAACTATTAAATGAAAACCTGAAATAAAATGAATGATTAGAAATACTTTTAAATATGCCAATGAATATCACAATTACATATAATTAAAGTTATAATGAATAATTACCAAACACCGGTACATATATTTCCAGTATATGAAATATGAACACTCGAATGCTAAGTAACTAACGTCTGTTCCCTTCAAGGATAGCGCCGAGAGTGCGGGCTCTGGGTTAGTAAAAGCGGGAAAGTGATGAGTGAGTATTAGAAACCGGTTAAACGTGTAAGCACACACGTGGTCTGTCACACTTGAGCACAGAAACAAAAACACATTTACACATATGAAACAATGAGAAATAAATGATTAATGATAATTTATTTACAGAGGTTACATATATATTCAACAGAACCGAAATCTTTATTTTGATGAAATCTTAAACTTACTCTTAATGTTATCAATGACCATGGTTAAAGTTACATATAAAACTATCATGATAGCACATTGTTAGAACAGGATGAAAATTTTCAGATTTAGAGCTATCTTAAATGTAATCAATTTTTTCAATTAATATTTCAAAAAAAAAAAAAAAAAAAAAAAAAAAAAACTACTACCGAGCGAAGCTCGCGAAGCGACGCGACGAGCTCGCTCCAATGATTACACATATGAGTCACGTGATTTGCTCTTCATCACCTGACTACCCATAATGCTTCCGGAAAAAATTCGCCGTCACTGCGGTAAACATAACTATGAACCCCCATAGATAAAACAAATAATTTTAAAAGTACCACACGTGATCTTAACTTTATACGTTTTGTTGTTGATAATTGCTTGGTTTGAAAGAAAAACAATCACAGCTAATGATGACGTCACAATGCACTGTTTACATCAACCGCGTTATATTTCCCGCGTTAAATGAATTGCCTTAAGTCGTTTTGTAAGATGTTATGGGTCTTCACTCGTCTCAACGGTCACACCGTACAAATATTACTTTTCAAGAGAGGTTCTTCTTAAACTTGGACCCATACTTTGATGAAAGATATTGAAAGTCCACAACTGTAGATCCACATCCTTAGATACAATCGGACCACGCGCTCGTCCTTTTCCGTAACCGGTAAGAAGACTCGGACGTGGATCGGCGCAAGAATTGCATCAAATCGATGTATTTCCTCGCCGGAAGCTCGCCTGTGGATGAGGTTAAAAGGCCTGAACCGAATCACTGTATAATGTGTTATTTGCATTTTCACCACAGATTCAGTTTGGCATCATTAACGTCTTTTTTCCCATCCTAATACATAAACATATAAGTGGAAAATGGTGGTGGTAGAATGTCATAGATATGTATGCTATCTTAAAGGGAAAGGCAACCCCAAATTTGTTTACATGATAAATAATAGGATTAATTATATGATAAAGATTTGTCATACTATTCTTTTGATATACGGCCTAGATAAGCTTCAGTACTAATTTTAAAACGTTAAAAATTGAAATTCCCGCCATCTATAGAGGCTGCCATGATGCGGAACTCTTTTGTATTCAAGACCACAAAAATCAAACATTATGACGTCACACCGTCTATTCCGGTTTTGATGAGATCAAAGATGTGCATGTGGTAGATTTTACAAATACATTGTAAATAGGTGGATGCCTTCCTGTCAAGCAGTTAATTACACTAATGCGAAGGGGAGATATGAAAAAAGTTTACCCCCCGAAATTCCTGACCCAACATAGTTATTTAAAAAGAAAATACTATGTAAAATGTGGATCCATCATTTGCGTAATGATAAGTTGAGGTTTGAGACATTTACATGTACATGTATGAAGAAACGAGTACCATCTGCCTGGTCTGCGACTTGACTGAACGTCTCCTTTTCTTAAACTCTTCTTGCGAAAGAACGGGCTCAAATCTATACGGCTCCAAACTTAACTGTTCGTGACTTGTAATGTTTACAGTGCAGCTGATGAAATAAACCGGAACCGACGGTGTGACGTAATAAATTAATCTTCAATGGCCGCTCTTTTAGCGGCGGGTAATTTGAAATATAAGATAGATTAATATTAATTTAATTGTTAAGCAAGGATTTTTATTGTTAAAGACTGTCATTTACGATATCAGTAAGTAATACTTTATTCATAAAGGCAACAATGTGGTTAGGGTTGCCTTTCCCTTTAAATGCATTTGAAAGTAAAGTGTAACGTACGATTGTGACGTCATAGTTACATTTGCTTACACATTGCAACATACTCTGATGGCATTGATCCACATATGAGGTTCATTTGCGGTTACGGAAATAGCCGAGTAGTTACGAGTGCCATTGATATCAATCGGAACTCCTCGAATGTCTCGCGCACTCGACATAGATCTCGGATGTAATACGATGGCATCCATGAGCGAATTTGATGCATTGCTAGCTATGACGTACGTAACGAAGTACGGTAGGCTGTGACATCATAATTGACAATGCATCAAATTCACTCATGGATGCCATCGTATTACATCCGAGATCTATGTCGAGTGCGCGAGACATTCGAGGAGTTCTGATTGCCCTAGATATACCAATAATCGGTATTATTAAGATCGGGCTCGACATTCCCGATAGTCTGATCAGCTGATCAAGAAGCCGCCAGGGAAAGTCAGTTGTCTTTTAATCACACCCCTGACCAATTTACAACATTAGTGTCAGAAGTTGGTTTTGTAAAATCACACCGATCGTTTACTTTGACTCCAAATTTGAATTTCTTTATCGAGAACTTTATAACGTTGGTGTAAACCGTTACTCTAGGATTTCTTGAATGTATTGTTGGTGTAAAACATACACTGCAAGTTATTTAATACAATGAAGTGGTATTTTGCATATTTTTGTCTTTTCCTTGTGCATTTTTCCCCAATGTTTATATCGTACATAAACATATTTTCCAACAAGCATACACCGATTTCGCCGTTGGAGTCTCTGATGACTTGATCAATGCATACCTTTTTTAGGAAATAGTTCCCACATTTTTGTGTAGGCTAGGAAAATATGAAATCAAAATTAGGACTACCCCCATAATTCAATTTTCCTAGAGTATGCTTTTTTATAAGTAGTAAATAGCACACTAGTTCTTCCACTGATATAAACAAAACATCCTTTAACGATCTGTTACTAATTACTGGAATTAGGGAAAGAAGAACTAAAACAATCATTGCTCAGCGTAGAATTAAGAGAAAGCTGAAAATTACTCAGAACATTCCAAGTACATTTTGGGACCCTGTATTAGATCAGAACAGAATGCTACAGCAAGAGGTAGGTACATAACAAACAAACATTGACACACAAGATCAAGTAAATGAAACATTCTTACACAGAGAAGTAGTGAGAGAGCAGATGCATGACGAACAAAAAGAAGGGATTGGAAAAAGTGAGGAAATTATAAGTGCATTGGATATATATATGACTGGCGTCATGAGAAAAGGGCCCTTATCTTTCGACGTCACAATTCACAGAAAACGACGTCAAAGTTCGTGAACTTGAAACGTCAAAATCGCGGCAACGTAAACAAAAAAAATATGTTTGTTGGTTGTATTTGCTTACATTCTGGATGCATTAATTATATAAATAATCACATGTCAGTTCCAACATAGACTCTGTATATGTCCGAGAAGAATTCTAGTTAGATATTACGTGCCATTAATTGTACTGAACGTGTACAAATACCTGTGTTTGTTAATACATATGTAGCGCAGTCTTGTAAATACGTACGGGTTTCCAAATAAAAATGTTATACACCACGCTTTGTTAATATGCTGAGTCGTACCGATATTTGTTAATTATCGTAGTACATATTGTTCCTAGTTTTGATGCACCTTTAATTTTAGATTAAATATATACATGTATTTATATCCATACAGTATTTGATTTATCTCACATTTACAGATCTATGTACAGTCCTGT
Source organism: Ostrea edulis (assembly GCF_947568905.1). Taxonomy (NCBI): domain Eukaryota; kingdom Metazoa; phylum Mollusca; class Bivalvia; order Ostreida; family Ostreidae; genus Ostrea; species Ostrea edulis. The sequence continues at coordinate 47,447,240 of NC_079166.1, read as the reverse complement.
ATACTTGTACCGTACATACACGTAAAAACTAATCGAAGGAATCGATCTATTTTCCAAACATACTGATATGTTATATGGAGCTGTAAAATTAGATTTCTGATAATCCACCATTTTAATTCAAATTGAGACAAACATTTCAGGTCAAATAATGATAATACAGTTACTAATTATTTAGTGGAAGTTTTACGTCTAGAACCCAAGAGGTGTACTATTGTATGTACTTTAGATGATTAAACACAACTTAATATCGCCATTTAAAGTAGTAAATTAAGTCGTTGTGGCCGAGTGGACTTACGCACTGGTTTGACAATCTTGCTAGGCGGTGGGTGCCGTACGTCGCTGGTTCGACCCCGGGCTGGGGCGAAAATTTTCAGTACCTAGTTGTGATTATTTAGTGCTTTATATATATATATATATATATATATATATATATTACATTTAACCATAAGGAATATCAAATAATTTGATTTCAGCTTATAATAAGAAAAATTAAGAAAAAGTGCTTACGAGTCACGTAGTACAAAGTAAGGGGGGGGGGGTACGGAGAAGTTGGCTAATATTATCGACAAGCCCCCCCCCCCCCCCCCCCAAACCTCAGATAGATGTGTTATTTTGTCCAAAGGTCACAATCCCGGGGGGAAAGGGGAAGTCACTAAATAGATCTTGTTTAATGTAAAAAAAATAACTATGCATGTAAAAATAGCGGAAAATGAACGTTCTGAAAACAAGGGGGACAACCTATCAATGCATAAGGACCATAGGGCTCTTGCATATTGTACTTGTAAGAGTACTAGCATTATGTATAAGATTATTTCGTTGTGCATGATACTTGTATGAAGCATGTGAAGAATGAACTTCCAAGTCACATGGCAACAATGGACTCGCCCTTTCGTTCCCGCACGTGATTTTTCAATACAGTGAATACGGATTGCCACTCCCTGCAGTACCCTATGTCAAATATACAGCCCAAATCTCATGCACTTCTTTTGCCAGCATCCTCGAAAAAATATGATTTTTCACATGATACAATTCTGTCTGTGAGGGGAGCAATGGTAGATCTGTCATAATTCATGTTAGAGGAGGAACTGTAGCTAAATTCATGTTTATTGGTAAAGTTCTACAAATTTTAAAAAGAATAATTATTTAAATGATCTAATGATCTCTTTAAACAGTTGCTATGGTGTCCTGAAGATATTAACAAAATAGGAAAAGAATTATATCAAGATTCAGGTGGGATTCTGAATTTAAGCCAAAACATGCTAGTTTTCGATCCAGTTCGCCTCCCCAATGGCAAATACTTGCGGATGCCCCGGTACATGCATGTCTATGTAAACTTTTACTATTTCACGCACACAAACTGAATAAATACGACGCGTGAACAGCGAATATTCATACACAACCGCTACATGTATTTCATTTTACTACTACATGTCCGGTGGTTACGCTGCCATATTGTGAAACATTGCATCTATATCTTTAGTGCAAATTATGATGCAAACAAAACAACAACAAGTAGTAAGATGGGGCTGTCAACAATTTATGTTTTCCTTACATTAAAATCGCCCGTCTCAGATCTAATGTTTGTCTAAAATGTAAATACTCGATGCCGCGTGTTGGTCACTGTCTCAAAGGAGGAGAAACGAAATTTCTCAAGGTACAGTAATATACAAAAGTAAAAACTTCTTCACGCGCTTCAAAAAACATTCAAATTACCACATCATATGTGACTGCTGTATTTCAGTTTGATTTTTTTTTATTCACATGATTTTATTTTTAACTTTGGGAAAACGGTTTCTAAGTATTACAAACGATCTATTGCAAAATAACGGAATGCATTTTTGTTTTCAATTTAAGATATAATTCCATGGGTATGAAGTTCTAAATATTGAAATACTTCTGCATCTCGACACGCAGTTTACTATCAATGTGTAAACCTCACTAGAGAGAATAGCACGTATACGTACACGCCGTCCGATGCCTCTTGCTCAAACCAACTGTCTTGGGTTCATTAAACCTTGAATTTCTCCCCAAAATTCTAGATAAGAGGGACCCTCTAGTTCACAACACCAAGAAAAATTCACCTTTTCGGGGCATTTATGGAAGGGGCGGTAAAAATACAGAAAGCTGAATAAGATTGAAAGAACAAATGTATATTAAAATAAAAGTGAGAAAGAATGAAATACTTTAGAAATTTATAGGCAAGAAAGAAACAATTATATTGTTAAATGAGAAAGAGATACATGAGCAGGAGAAGAAATTTAGAAAGATTAAAAGAAATGGAAGGTAGATAAAAAGATCTAGACAAAAAGTGAGAAAGAATCAAGTACCAGAAAAAGAGATCTAGACAAAATAGAGAATTGATTTAGTCAATTAGAACAAAGGCAAATTTCTTCAAACATAGATAAACTTGCTCCACGTAACATCTATACAAATACCAACAGAAATCAATCACAGACAGATAAGCATAGCCCAGCTCCTCCAAAACTCTCAACCTATGATGGCAAGTTTGAGTGGATACCATATTTCATGATATCATATGGCTAAAAATATAGTTGGTCAGAATCTGAAAAATTGGAAAAGTTAATAGAATGTCTAAGGAACAAAGATTTGAGTCTTTAGTTCCCGCTCTAAAGCAGTTCAAAGTAATTTCAACTGACTATGCCTTTAAACGAAAGAAAGTTGCGACAAGAAAGAAAGATCAGATTATAACACAGCTGCAGGATAATAAGCAGCATGTAGATGAGACCGTCGAGGAATTTGCTGAAAGAAATGAAGATCTGGCAACAGAGGGCTATGAGGAAATACCTGAATTTTTGAAAAGCATGGTCATCATAAATGCGTTCCTTAGTCGTTGCAATGAAAAACGTGCTTCATTGGTAACATTCCTTGTTCGTCTTTCTGGATCTTGTAAACTTTTAATAATTTCCTTGAGATGTTTTGTGTGTTCTTCCTGTTCTTATATTTTTGTAATCCTGACCTCTAAGGTAAAAATGGCACTCCATCTCTACAATGGAATTTCTTGGAAATAATCAGAAGTATTTTAACATCGTTGATAAGGTGATTCTTTGAACCAAGTGTGTGTTTCTAGTCTTGATGTGTTAGAATAAGCTGTAGAATGGCATACTTCTACAGCTGTTGGAAATTTAAAGGTTGTATGCTTGTATAAGCATACTCTCACGCTTATTGGTGACATACACAAATAGAGACACAAAAGGAGAATTATCCACTTCACAATTTGAAACATTTCGCTAGCATTCATTGATGCAATTGTGTGAACATTGAACTTGTTCGTAACTGTCATTTTGCACGTATTTATATCGGCGCAGGCAATGCTTCAGTTTCTAATCATAAGAAGAAAATGAATGAACTATCAACATAAAACAACTGTTTGGTTATCCTATAAAGTAAAGAAGTTGTCTCCTCCTAGTTGCGAAGGGGATATAGCATCGCTGCTGTATGTATTTGTGGGTGTGTCCGTTACAGCCTGTGGGCAAAATTTAAAGAGAACCCTTGTTCTAAGGATGATCAAACTTCGCATACTGTGGCAATGTAAGAGGACGATTCCTATTTATTTCCAAGTGAATAGGTGAATATTGTTTTAAAATACCGCTTCATTACAACATTTAAACTGAAATTTTATGTACGATTTAACGATACAGACTTCCGGATAAGTGAAAGTAAAATTAGAATATTAAGAGAGGGTGAAGTATTAAACTACATGTATTATGAATTCCGGTGTTATCTACATCATGCTTGGTCATTTAGTATTATTTAAAGGGAAAGGCAACCCAAAAACATTTTACAGGATAAATGGTAGGATTGATTAGGCCGTGAGAGCGGAGCTCTCCCTATAGGTAACACATATATACATGTTTAAAAGGAAAATATAGGAAAACAATGAAAAATTAAACCATACCTATGGAACTTGAAAATTTTGGTACTAATGGCGTCGATTCGAATACTATCGCGTGGACATGTATTTCTCCATTTTGAATCTCGTCTACCCTAGTTCACGTCGTTCTGAGATGTTACATAAAATTCGTAAAAGCATGTAACTCTTATTTTCTTAATCATATATAATCACTCCACCATTAACGCCATGTTTGTTGTGGTTCAAACGCTATGTTTGTAAATTTGCTAAATAACGACGCTGAATATGACGTCACAATGTACTGTTTACATCAATTGCGTTATATTTCCCGCGTTCAATATATAGGCGGATCAAATATCCAAAATTAGGATGCTTTGATACAGCTCCGTCCTCGTGCTAACTTCGGGTTGTTTTCGTTCTGTTTTGGATATAGATACTAATGCCAAAATTTGTTTGCTTCGCCCTCAAATACGGTCACGTCGTAAAACATATTATGATAAAGATTCGTCATACTATTATGTTGATATACGGCCTAGATACGCTGCGGTACTAATTTGAAAACGTTAAAATTGAAATTCCTGCTATCTATAGAGGCTGCCATGATGTGGAACTCTTTTGTATTCAAGACTACAAAAATCAAGTTTGACGTCACACCGTCTATTCCGGTTTTGATGAGATTCTAAGGTCATCAAAGATGTGCATATGGTAGATTTTATGAATACACTGTAAATAGGTTAATTACACTCCTGCGTAGGGGAGATGTGAAAAAAAGTTTTTTTTTCAAACCCTGACCCAACCAAGTCATCTAAAAAGAAAATGTAAAATGTGATCCATCATTTGCGTAATGACAAGTTGAGGTTCCAGATATTTGTTGAGGTTGAGGTATGAAGACACATGAACCGTCTGCTGGTCTGCGACTCCAATGAACGTCTTCTTGCGAAAGAACGGGCTCAAATCTATGCGGCTCCAAACTCAACTGTTCGTGACTTGTCATGTTTACAGTGCTGCTAATGAAATAAACCGGAACTGACGGTGTGATGTCATAAATTAAACTTCAATGGCCGCTCTCTTAGCGGCGGGTAATTTAAAATGTATGCTAGATTAATATTGATTTAATTGTTAAACAAGGGCACCGCTAAGCGGAGCATCCCCTCACGGCAGGGAATATCATGAACATATGCATGCATTATATTCATATATAGGTTTTTGTTAAATATATATAGCTATTTATTATTGATTAAAATTCAGATACCTCTAACATCATTAGGTGGTGGTGGTGGTGCGGGATAATTAATATGGCATTTTTAATAAACCTATCAAGGTGCATATTATCTTGGGGGGGGGGGGGTATACATACGTGATTGGGCAGTTTCCCTTATTCCTAGCAGAAACATATCACGTATGCACTAAATTTCAGTAATTTACTTATCTGAATATACCTCACAGTTGCATGAACTCAGAAAATTCCCACGGAAGCAATATTTTTTCGTTATGTAAAAAGACAATATACCGGTGTTGACAGGTCGACGAAGCTTGTGAAATATCTTTATAGCTTTCAAGAATTACGTACGCCTCAAGAATTAATTCAGAATTAATTCTGTAAATAGACATGTGTGGTAATCTGAATTAATTCTTGGGGTAATCTGGTAATGAAACCGCGACGTTCATCAAATTATTTTAATTACTCAGTGTCAGAGATGGCGCTTTTAATTCCTACAGACTGTCTTTGCGCACGCCAACGTGCACTAATATGACAATGCACAAATACAAACTTACCTGCAGCAGACGTAAGCTGTCTCGTTTTCTTTAAACTGGTTCCCTGTTAATTGGTGCAACTGAAGCGACCAGGACCCATATTTACTAAAGTTCGTAGACGTAAACGTAAACGTAGGATTTACGCCTGACTTAAGATTAGAGTTACGTACTCATAAAATGGTATTCACAAAACCGTTCGTAGCCGCAAAAGTAACTTACAATGTACGATTGCACTTACGCGTGCGCAGTGGCTATTTTCACTTCGAAGCGTAAAAAGTGTGAATTTGCTCATTTGCTTTGAATTCCCTGCGCATTATGTCGAAAAAGAACACAGAACTTTGTGAGAAAGCAACGAAATTCAACGTATACGTATGCCTGCCAACGGCATGTCGATCAACTGTACCGTTATTCAGTGTTGTTTACAAATCCAAATGGAAGGTTCATCAAATTTAACACATTTGACTTGTGGATGGATCTGCGATGCTGTAGGTGTTCAAAAAGAAGTCGGCATGGACTGACAAGTAAGTTAAGTTGTTTGTGTAGTAATAACCTTAAATGTTTTACCACTGACTACTCGTCACTAGGCCCCTAAATAATGTTAAAGTGACTTCAAGGGGATTCAGTACATGACACACATCGCAAAATCACAGTCTCTTATTCATTTTGTTCTCAATCTATGTAGCTGCTATAATACCTGGATCTTGATTTCTAAATAGTGAGCACATATACATATGTGTTAGTTATTTACAATTTTATATGTGCCCACTATTAACACATTAAGACACAAGCTCATTTGTGTACAAGGTAACTTCAAACGTTTGACAATACCACAATTGAAATTCAAAATTATTTATCCCATTTTTTTAATTTCATGACTGGGACAACATCAAAGCAGTATCATAGCTACCTGTACACAAGTACGCACATGCTTTCACATCATTTCGCAAAAAGAAAAACAAGAATATTGGTGAAAAATGAATTTAAAATATACATTATATATACAGGCACTAATTCTAAAATGTGTGATTTGTACGTGCCCCTCTATTGCATGGTTATAAATTATGAAAATTATTATTGCCTTAACAATATATACTCTGGGCGAACAGGTAGATAGGGTGAATGGACTCGGTACCAGATGAGAACAGTTACAGTCTCTTTTAGCATGATTTCAATTATTGCTTGTGCACATCCATGTGTAAAACTTTCAGAAAATATTGTGAAACAAAATCACATTCAAATACAGTTGTACAACTGTGTGAAGTCAGTGTTAATTTATTTAATGTAGAATAACATTGACTATATATTAATTGGAGATATTAGGTGTGATATACATGTAACATGCAGTAGATATCCAAGTTAGCTGACCTCTGTTATTTTTCAAAGGGTCATAAAGGTGGTCAAGAAATAAATTGCCAACAGACAGCAGCATTCCTTGATTTAGATGCATTTCTCTTCATGTCCTCTCCTGAAAGATTTTCCATGATGCCTCAGGGTTAGGATTGGGATGCAAGATGTACAGTACATATATATGATGTAAGTATATCCACTGTTTGTACACATTTAATCATTTCTGTACTTACAAAGTTTTAAAAAATCCAAAACAAATTATGGTACATGATGTAATGATTGTTGTAATGCATTGATGATTAAATCCTTAGGCAAAGATTTAAGAACATAAATTTATGAGTTTTTATGATCAAAGTTTGTCCATTTTGCAAGTTTTGTACCTGTCTGTCTAAGCATATCCTCACCTTTTTGGCAAATAGAAATTTAACAAATCTAAGGACATACACTATGTTTCTTTGAAATTATTTTTTATCTCCTCGATATTAAAAATTCTTGGATGATTTCCAAAATAATAGCTGTAATTTTGTCACCAAAATTTGAAATCAACACTCAATAAAAATTGCTCTATATTATATATTTCTGATCAGTAATAACACATGTATTCAGTTATTTGAAACACCTTTTAATCTCAAAGCAAGCAAATGAATATATGTAATTTTGGTGATTAAATAATTATTATTTTGCAAGCCAATAATTCTTCTTTATATATTTCTTTACACTAAAAGTGGTTATCAAATGTACTTTTATTAGCTAGGTCACCTGAGTTTACTCAGTAACCTATTGCAATTAGTTTTCATTCGTCGTGCGTTAACAATTGAACATTTTTAACTTCTTAATAACTACCAGTCCAATTCTTTTCAAATTTGGTATGAAGCATCATTGGGACAAGGGGGACCAATTTTCAAAAATCTTCTTATCAAGAAACACACACATATATATATATAAAAAAAAAACTAAATGCATATAGTGATGTAGAGCAGGCAGGCCTCTACCAAAATTGTAAATTTCATGATCCCCGAGGTGGGGTTTTGACCCCAGGGCGGGGCAAATATTGTTATATAGTGTTTATGTGTATAAAACACTTAAATTACATCTTCTTTAATGCTATTGATACTAAATTGAAACTAAATGGATAGAGCAGGTAGTCTTTTACCAAAATTGTAAATTTGATTTCCCCCAGAGTAAAGGTTTTGACCCCAGGGTTGGGGCCAAACTTAGTATATAGTATTTATGTGTAAGTTTGCTGATACTGTATAAAATATAAATGCAGAAAAGGATGTACAAAAAATGGTGAATTTCACAACCCAGGGTTATGACTTTAAGATGAGTCCAAATTAGTCATATCTTTTGATGTTTTCATGTGAATACACCTATTTAAAGCCTTTCATCAGTGTATGCACTTTGAGGGATGTGAAGTTTTAAGAACACATCTTGTTTTATACTGTATAATTAGCTTAGATATTTAGAACAGGAATTTTTTTCTAGATTTCATAGTCCATGGAAGTAATGATACTTTTCCACTAGTATTCAGGTGACCGATAAGGCCTGTGGGCCTCTTGTTAGGTTTCTGTTGTTGTTTTTTTTATTTTTTATTTTACTAAAGAAATATTTTTATTAGTCAGTAATACATATTCCTTTGCCATTGGGAGATTTTGAGAGATAAAAATGGTAGTAATCACTTTCACGGCAAATATTCCCCTTTAAATTTATAATGTTGTACTACCATGTATTATATGTCAGCCTGAGTAACTCAGTGCAAAGGTACCAGGTTCAATACTCAATTGTGCTAAAGATTTTTCTCACCTTCTTTGCTACAGTAAAATCCCATTCATATACCTTACTGCAGTACATATCAGCTGATTTTACATTTTTACTTGCCACAACCAGGAACTATCAAAATATGTTAACTCTAGACTAATTAAACCTGAGAATTTTGTAGAAAGAAAATAGAATGTAAGTGAATTGTACCTGAAATATCACAAAAAATTATCTTTTATTTATAAACGTGAATGACCTTAACTGAAACTTACCATTCTTGGTTAAAAAGTATTTTTTTTCTGGTTTGGAAAGAAGCCAATTTCATTACAAGGGTAATGGTTAATGAAAAAATAATAAAGTTGACCTTGGGTTCATTTGAAATCTTTTTCTTAATGTGGGCTCTTGGGTTATAAATCATGAAAATTAGAAATTGTAGGTGATACTTAATGATATCTTCCCAGATATGGTGTACGGTAGATAAATATAATGTAAATAAAATCAGTATTATCACAATTTTACAGTTTATTTAACTAACAATTATGTTGCATGTATTTTTCAAGCCTTATGAAATTTGATTGCAGTGTAATGACAGTTGTTTATTTAAATCAATGTAATACTATTATTTTTCTAGGTCTATGGGTACATTGCTGTAATGGCCTGAAAAATCTTTTGCGAAACCGAGAAATGTTCATCTTCCATTGCCTTGATTGTGTAAAAGGACGAGCAGAGGAATGATTCAAAAATATATGGCAGGATTGAGAATCTAACCCATGACCCGTAGTCTGGTACTCTACCCACTGATCAATCCATGCTGATGGTCCATCTGCTACAATGATGTCATCTTATATAATAATATTTATTTATTCATTTATATCATATGACATTTAAAAATTGACAGTAAAATTAAAAAAAGTTTGATATTCAGCAAAATAGAATTTGTTACAATACATGTTTAAGAAATTAAGTACATGTACATGCATTGTTATGCATACAATTATGTACATGTAATTATATTTGTTAATAGATAAATTTTTAGATGAATTTTCATGTTGTTATTGATATTGACATGTACATGTATTACTTCCATTTCTAGAATGATTTTAACATCTTGATATTAAAAAGATGACATAATAAATAAATCTTAAATATTTGTCAACAAAGTTGTCTGGTGGGTTAAAATTTGTAAAGAGGTTCTGGTGGGTTAAAATTTGTAAAGAGGAGCATTAGTACATATGTCGGTTTAATGTGAGAAGCCTTCAGAATGAACTTTTATCAGTGATATTTTTGTAAATTGGAGGGGGGGGGGGATGGGCTTCAACAAAATAATATGTATGTTGAAGGCATCATCCTTGGAGTTTGGTAATATACACTGCAAAAACTTTTACCTAGCTGATCACATATAAAGGTCAATTAAATACAAATCATGAATGGTAGAAAGATTCATATATATGCATTATCAATGAAGGTTTGACTCCTGTAGGATTATAGTTAAAGGAAATGGCACTCTGAAAGATTGAAAGTCTACACATGACTACACTAGTAGGCATCACAATTGCTCTCTGAAACAAATTACACAAAATTGTATTCTTGGAATGAAATGCATATCTTTTTTTTAAAGAAATATTTATTTAGAGGCTCATTTTCCTGTTGTGTAAGTTACAATGTAACAAATCGTTATTTGGACTACCAATATTTGCTTATAACCACTAAGAAAAGATCACATATCTATAAGTAGAAATAGTTTTTCTATAGCTGTCAATCACCATGTATTCTTGTACACACAGTGACTCTCTTCTTTTCAAATCTAAAACATTGCATGTTTGATTGCATATATATACATTAATTCTACCATGTTTGGAAAATTAAAAAAAATGTATTTCCCTGAAAGATGCTAGACCTACCCTATATAATAAGATAAATGGCAATATTCTTTATTTTAAATAACCTGCATGACTAAAATAAAAAAGCTTCCCAATTATTTCTAAAGGCAAGGTTAGATCCACCCAGTCTGATTAAAATCAAATTTCGCACTTTGCTCGATATACGGACAGCGACAGTCCGTATATCGAGGGAAGTGAGAGGTTTGATTTTAAATCAGACTGAGATCCGCCACAAGGTAAATTAGATCGGGCTCAAAATTTAGAGAATTGTCACAAAATTGCAGATGATGTCAAAGAAAACGATAATCTGAATAAATACAATTAATTTGTGTATTACTAACCAGCTTATATGCATCTAGAGGGTTTGTAAGGTCTTTACGCAAGAAATTATCGATAAAAATGACAAGTCGCCATTTACTTTGTTTATTCTTAAAGTTACGATCAGCTTACGTGTACTAGTATAGCACACGTAGAGTTACGCTTATTTCTGACGTAAATCTACGTCTACGACTGTTAGTGAATACCGTTCCACACGTAAACGTACGCTACGTCTAGATTTACGCTACGTTTACGTCTACGAACTTTAGTAAATATGGGCCAATAATCGTAACTTGACAGGGTACCAGTTTAAATTAACCGGAAGTGAGTATTGTCAACTCGTACATAAAATTTCACGGTTTTTAGGTAGTAAAGACGCGATATTTTAAGAAATATTTCACGATTAACTTGAAAATGAATAGGGTTCGTCTTTTTACAATGCCACATATGTATGCGAAGGCTGAGAATCGTTAGTGCAAAGGTTCTCTTTAAATCTTGCCCACAAGCTGTAATGGACACACAAACACACGGACACACGCACAGTAGCGATGCTATATCCCCTCCGCAACTAGTTGCGCGAGGGGATAACAAGGATTTTTGTTGTTAAAGAATGTCATTTACGATATCAGCCAGTAATACTTTATTCATAGAAGCAACAATGTGGTTAGAGTTGCCTTTCCCTTTAAGGAGAATTTAGGATAATGGAGGATCCAGAGGGGTATTTACAAACTTTACTGAAAATTCAAAAGTTATCCTCTATTCATCATTTGATTAATTGTCTATCACCGTATGAAAATCCCTTTAATCTAGATTAAACTAGCTTTTTATGTGTTTAGTGTAAATGCAAGAAAATACACATCCTATTTCTTTCTTGGGTGTTGGGTTACACTTCAACTTTACTCAAGAGTAGGATAGGCAAATTCTCTCACTTAAATTACATTTATAAAACTTTCTTTTAATTAGTTGGGCTAGAAAAGTGGCATTTGACATGAAAAGTGGCATTTGACATGAAAGCTTCCTGAAATTGAGTAAAATCATGTTCCCTGGAGGTAGGGTGAGACAACAATAGGTGTGCTGTTACATGTATATAGGAACATTTGTTAAAAATATAATATACATATTTGTCTTCCCATACATTGTGTCCTTGCATATTGGGGTTAGGGGAGATAGCCATCCCTTTAAGCGGGATGACAATAGAGCGCCAAATTAACATAAACGCAAAGAATTGAAGATATCTATAATTGTTTGAAGATATCTATAATTATTTCAAGATATCATCAATTCATTTGATGCGTGTTACATTTGAATTGAAGAGAACAAAAATTCAATTCAATTCATGGGCACATTGATTCTCGTCAATTGAATTAATGCGCGCATTAAATCAATTATTCCTCTCGTTACTTGAAATGATGCGTGCATTAATTCAATTGATGCGCGCAAATTTTGAATTGATGGGCACATTAATTCAATTATTGCGTACAATAATTGAATTGATGATATCTTCAAATAAGTAAAAACATTTTCAATTATTGAGTTTATGTTAATTTTGGTGTTCCACAGATGCCATACCCGGTCTTCCAGTGGAAATTTAAAAATAAAATCCAGACCAAGCAAGTAGGGGAAGCCTCACTATTGATAGTTTGGGGGAAGTCTCACTGTATAGCCAGTCTTTGGGGGGGGGGGGGGGGATCTCACTATGGGGGCAGTATCACTATATAACACCGGTATATTTACAGCATGCACAAATTCAGGTAATTTGGTGAGCTATCTTTGTGTTTGTATGCTGCCATATTATTGCACGTTAGCGTACACAAATCTTGAGATGTTGTGGATGAATTAAAAGTGTCATTCGTCAGTGAGCTTTAAACTATTTCTATGAACATCACGGTTTTATAACCACTCGTGTCAGTTAATGATATAGAGTTAACCCGTAAGGCATTGGGAAGTGTTTAATTACTGGGATAAAATTTAGAAAATCATTTCAAAATTAAGGATTATCTCCCTCATGCATAGCTCTTATCCTTGGACGAATTTGACTCCAGTTTTTGGCACTCTAGTTTTCCTTTTAGCTCTTACAAGTTTATTGTTATTTCGAATTTCCAAAATTTCGGCTTGAGCATCGTTGAAGAGACATTATTTGTCGTAATGCGCATCTGGTGCATCAAAATTGGTACCGTTTAAGTTTTACATCACGATCTCTAGGTCGAGGCCTCTGCTGGTGAACTGTTAGTCCCCGAGGGTCTCTACAGCCCAGTAGCTAAGTACTTCGTTATTAGCTTGAAAATACGGACGTATATTTAATTGATTTGATAAAAATTAGAAAACTACAAAGAATTGGTTTCCCTTGAATTTGAATACCTAAAAGCAAAATTGGAAACCAGTACTTTGAGTAAATCCCAAACTGAAAAAGACATGAATGAAATCGTGATTAAGAAAATGTTACCGCTCAACAAACCCCTAGGCCTTCCACCTATGACAAAACAATGACAGTGGTTAAGAAACATTCTGATACACAGCAAACTTCTAGTCCTCTCAACTATGACCAATTAAGCTGAGAATGAAACGGAATGCTGTCTACACCCATGGACTATGAAAATAAAGTTATATTTCTCTTACCACAGCTATTAATAGAAATTTATGGAACACCAACTTAGCAAGCATCATACATACAAAATTCAGAATCCAACTTATGTTCAATGCTAAAAAAAAATTGAAGAAAAAACTTAATAATTCAACTCGAACTCTGAGCCCAATACAGAGTCAAATCATGATCCTTGCTGATCATCAAACCCAAAACACAAAATCTGAAGGAAACCATGGGTGAGTGTATGGCATCGGAGGATAATCTAATGGTGAATGAACTGATGAGGGACAATGAAGAAAGTGGATTACTTGTCTAAGGAATAATGAGGGGCAATCTGGAAAATAGGTTACTGGCCAATGAAATGATGAAAGTTAATCAGAAAATTAAAGATCTTGTTCTGAAAACAGATCACTATTACTGAATTTGAGAAAGGAATGCTATTCCAAAGGTTCAAGGACAGCCAGGTCAAGTTTCTGAAAACAGAGCCCTTTTGACAAAACAAAGGAATGACGTACCATAGGTACAACGACTCTGAGACACGACAGATGTAGATGTATCCCACTAAAGACAATCAGATTAACAACTGACTGGGATTATGTCTTTGGTGATCAGGTTTTCCAATAGTCTGTTGGAATTCCCATGGGCACGAATTGTGCTCCTTTGTTAGCTGACCTGTTTTTATATTCATATGAAACATTATTTATTCAGAAACTTCTACGTGAGAAGAAAAAATCTCTTGCTGTGGCCTTCAATTCGACACATAGATATACCGACGACGTTTTATCTATTAACAATAATAACTTTCATTTATATGTCGATTCGATATATCTCTGCGAGCTTGAAATAAAAGAAACCACATAGTTGTCCACTTCTGCTTCATACTGAGATATTTTATTGAAAGTAAATATTAACGGCAAAACTAACAACTCAACTTTTTCGTGTTTTTCTACTCTTACTCAGTTAAACCAATAAAGAAATTGTTTTAAATAAAATTATTGTTAGTTTCTAAATGAAATTGAAAGTATATAATAAAAAGGTTATAGAAAATATGACGACCTCGTTTTTTTTTGTTTTTTTTTTTGTCGCAAGCTCGGACTAAAAACTCGGTCGTCATATTTTCTCATACAAAGTTTATAACCTATAATAGATATTATAACCTTCATTGGACAAATGATTGTGTTAATGTTTTATTAATTAGTCTTGTATATAAATACATTTTGGAGTATTTTTGTAATTTCAGCTTACATATAGTTATTCCCATTTGAAAGAAATTAAAGAAATTCAGGATCCAAGATTCAAGGACACAGTGCGCGGATTGAAAGATATTTTTACCTAGTATTTTTAGTCAGGGCAACATTGTTTTTGTGGCTAGAACAGGTAACAAATTATGCCCTGTGTCTTATCTTGAACAAATATATTTCTCCTGCAGGTCTTATTCTTTCAGTCGAATGAGTTTATTTTCAGAACAGTTTCCTTTCATAAAAAGGAAAATGTCCACAGGTTGTGCAGATAGACTCTTTAAGGTTCATGGTAAATGGCTTTCGGAAAATGCCAAAGATGGATACATTGTAGACAGTTTAGATGATAAACTGTTAGTTACATTGAATCCTGATTGTGATGAAAGGAAGAAGAACACAACAAGTAGGATGTTACTTGTTTTTCTGAAACCATTCAGGATTCACCATATAATCTTTCTGGATTTGCTACTGTAATTTAATAGTTTACACTCCGTGCTAAAAGGATTAAAAAGAGAGGCAGAACATTTGGAGGACTTATAATAGTTGTGGGAAAAAAAATATTTACAAACACTTTACAAAAGTAAAGGAATCTGATAACTCCATTTGGATAAAAGTAGAAAATGTTAAATTTTCAGACTGTACACCACAGACTATATACTTATGCTTTTGCTATGTGAAACCATACAAGATCAAAAGACTTATCTGAGAATATATTTTCTCAAATTACTACTGAGGTTTACTACTTCCAGTCTCTTAGAGAAATATTGATAAGTGCACGAACAGGGGATCTACCTGATTTCATTCCATATGATTCTATAACAGAAATATTTTCTGATTGCGCACTACTAGTATCTCCAGATTATTCACCCGATTCTACGTTATACCCCCATCACACTAGGCCACGTTCGCACTACGACCATGTAAAAATTGATGATCGTAATGCGATCGGGTACGTCGTAGTAAGGTTGTAGTAAGAACGTAGTAAGGTCTTTATGGTCGTGATGGTCGTGGAGGAACTTTGAACATGCTCAAAACAAACGTAGTGCGGTCGTGGTCAAATTTGATCGTAGTGGAAGCGTAGTAAGGACGTACTAAGGTCGTATTTAGATCGGCATGGTCGTAGTAGCATCGTAATGGGATCGTGATGCAGAAGAAAACGACTGCACTGCGATTCCACTACGCTCTCTATACGACCATCCCGTTTTCACTACGTTCTCATTACGATCATCCCGTTTGCACTACGTTTTCTTCACGCTTCCGTTACGATCACGGCACGTCCATACTACGTTGTTGATGACTGTAGTACGTTTCTACCAAGCTCATCCCGTCCTTAATACGTCCTCACTACGATTTCACTGCGCGCAAGCCACGACCGAATCACGTTCTGTTCTCCCCCACACACTGGTATAAAAACTGAACAAAGGTTGCATATGACCATTGCTTCTTTGGAATCATGGAAAGGCCATACCAAGAAATATTGATGGAGATGTTGATGAATATTCAGTATATGGCACTTAACGACCAAGCTGCTATATTGTTACTTAGGCGAAGGAGGAGGAGAATCCTAAGGCAGCGTAGATCTTGCTGGGTACGACCTTGGCTTTCTGTTGAAAGAAAACTTCAGTTTGGCCATTATGATCAACTGATGAATGAATTGAGGATGGAGGATCAACAGTCCTTCTTCAACTTTTTGAGGATGCCTCCAGAGATGTTTGATGAATTATTGAATAGAGTTGGACCCCGAATTCAGAAGAAGAACACCGCATTCAGAAAAGCTCTAGAACCCGGTCTAAAACTGGCTATAACTATAAGACAGTTGGCATCGGGTGATCGATATTCAACCCTCCAGTATGATTTTAGAGTCGCACGCAATACCATATGCACATTTATACCTGACGTTTGCAAAGAAATTGTTCAAGAGTATAAAGACGAAGTTATATCATGTCCAACAGAACCAGAATAATGGAGGGCTATTGCTGAGGAATTTAATCGAAGATGGAACATTCCACATGCTTGTGGCGCATTAGATGGCAAACATATTGCTGTTAGAAGTCCACCAAAAACTGGGACATTGTTTCATAATTATAAGGGTTTTTTCTCAATAGTTCTTCTTGCCTTGGTTGATGCAGACTACAAGTTCCTATGGGTAGATGTAGGTGGTTATGGTTCCATGTCGGATGCCCAGATATTCAACGCTTCTGAACTAAAAGAATGCTTGGAAGATAGAAGTATTGGATTTCCAGAACCAGATGCAATGCCTAACGATGACCAGGACATGCCTTATTTCATTTTGGGTGATGACGCTTTTGGACTTAGAACCTATTTGATGAAGCCCTATTCCATACGAGGTATGACAAAAGAACAAGCCATTACTAATTACAGAATTTCAAGGGGGAGACGTGTTGTGGAGAACGCGTTTGGGATATTAGCACAGAGATGGCAAATTTTATTATCGACAATGATGCAAGGCCCAGATACCGTTGGTGTTGTAACTGAGACTTGTGTTTGTCTGCACAACTTGATGAGAACACGATATCCAACCTTACAAAATGCTCTACTGGACATGGAAGACGATCAACATAATATTGTTCCAGGTCTTTGGAGAGCAAATGCAAACATGCACGAAGTAAACAACGTGACTGGACCTAACAGAGACACCATCGCAGCAAAGACACAAAGAGAGTATTTGAAGTTGTACTTTAATAGCCCAGCCGGATCTGTACAGTGGCAGGAACGTATGATCAATTCCCAGTAAGAAAACAGAATTAAAAGACATTGTTTACTTTGTTTAGAATTGATTAAAATATTTTGTATTGTCATTTTTAATTTGTTTGTTTGTTTTTGGTGTTTTTTTTTTTTGTCATGATATCAAGGTAAATTGTAATAAAATATTCGAAATGTCAATAAAGGAAAAAAAAACACTGAAAGAAAAAAATTATGAAGTTGCAAAAAAGAATATCAACATAATATATATATATATAATATGTATTTAATATGACCGTTGATGAAGGCCATGATGGCCAAAGCGTTCGGTGAAACTTACTCGGCATATTTGTTTATAGAGTTCGGTGTTGCTCATATTTGTTTTGGTTGTTAGTTGTTTTCATGTTTTGTTTGTCATTGTGTCTTTGTTCATCTGTCTATGTCTTTCGATATATGAATTTAAATTTGAAAGATAATCATATGTCGTAATGTTACATGAACATATTTGTAGCTCTACAAGAAAACATATCTCTATGGATTACTTTAGTTTCATAATACTAACCATGGATTGATATCACGGTAAAAACTAACCAAGTGTAACGCTTGACCTTGAAATGACCCCTGAATGCAAATGTTTATAGTTCCTGGGATGGCAAAATGATGATGGAATGAACTACTTATATCTACATGTATAATCCATCCCTTACAAGATTAAACAAGAATTGAAATATGAGAACTATCTATTATGGTACGATCTGTGTCCTTAATATTGCCATGATTGATATTAATCATATTTTAATTCTTACTTAATCGCAAGTGATCAATTCTCGTTTACTCTGGTCAGGGCTGATATATTTCAAATAGGGCCAATTTATTGTCTTTTTGATGTATTTTTATTCCTTACCGTATTTGGCATGTAAAATACTATTCAGAAACAATAGAAATTCTTTATTTGTAGAGGAAACAAATACAAGTACATCTGAACAAGCAATGAAAGACTGTCTGTCTTTGAGAAGAAATGAAACTTTTAATTATAATGCTTGCAATTGTTACTGAGTATCGTCATGACCCGGAGCAGCAGCAATATTGATTAAATCACTCAGATGGAATGAAGACTGGCTGGTGCGTGAAGTTTCCCCCTGCGTTGTTGGGGAAGCTGAAACCGTCGGAGATCTACCGGAAACACAGTCCCAACTCGCTGGCGATACCGCCTGTCCAGCTGACACAGAAGGCACTAGTTGTAGTTGTGTCAAGGTGTGTTGCCTCGATTCAGGTAATTGCTGAGATAACCAGTTTGAATCTTGAGACTGCCATGGGGAAACATTAGGGGTAGGTTGGGTTTGCCATTGAGAAGGTGGCGGTTGCCATTGTGCTGAGGAAGCAGGAGATGAAGTTTGCTGAGGTTGAAACGGCTGCCTAAGTTGAAATTGCAATGATTGGGCATTAACCATTTGCACTTGGGTTCTTTTCAATTGGTCGTTCTCTGCAATATATCTGTTCAGAGCACTACTTATGTCTTGTTGACATCGTCTCCATAGATTGTGTTCTAGTTCATTAACTACCGTTCTGATCCAATCTACGAAAGCATCGCGTTCTCGGTCCGAGCTAGTTGGTCTCAACTGTTCCATGACTTTCTGTTGAAATGCCATCATTTTATTTCCACGTTCTTCTATTCCTGCAAGAAGAGCATCTTCGGTTTCCGACATCTGTTTCTGGGTTCTTGGTTTGACTCTTGATGATGAAAAAGGTAGGTTTGTCGTAGATATGTCATCATCGTCTAATTCGTCGGCAGAGATCGCCGAAGAGGCACAGTTAGCCGCCAATTTATGCTTCAGCTGCAATAATGATAAAACAAAACAATGTTATGAGTTCTGAAAATGGGAAATAAGCAATTTATCAAATAAAACAAGAAAAACTGATGTCCCGATCAGGACATGAGTGACGGAGATTCCCCCATACTATGGTAGAGGAAATTAGTCCTCGTCACGAATATAAAGTAGTTTACCTAGTGTTACAAATAGATTTTTTAAATCTAGATAAACCGTAAAAGGTTAATATGCGTTTGACAAGCAAACGGACGGCGGATAGACTTCATAATAAATAATATCCAGCAATAGTCTTATAAGACCAATCTATTATACTTACACTAACAGTAGTCTTCTTTTGGACCTCATAGATATGGGGGTGCAGAAAGTCAAAGTTTTTGATGACCCATTCATCCCTCTCAGTACGTTCTTTGTCTGCATCGCCCGATTTTGTTTTCCTGAGCTTGCCATATCTAGTCCTCATGCTGGAATACCACGTTTTAAGGACTAATACAGTTTTTCCTAGCTCAGTGGCTTTTTCGGCCCACATTCTTTCTTTCTTTGCCGTTTCTTTATAGCTGGTCATTTTCTTATTATAGAAGATAGGATGAGCCTGCAGCCATTCTACCATGTCTTGTTCGTCTTCTGGTGACAAATCTGATATTATTTTTTTTTTCTTGTTTGATACAGCAATCAAACTCGATGTGTCGGTTTCTTCCCCGCTGTCATGGATTTGAGGCCGTTCAATGGCAGGTCCAATTTCTTTTTCAGCTACTGGTGGATCTGTCACAATGGTTTCAACAGTAGCAATGCTGGTCGATGATTTAGTGACCGTTTCACAGGCACCTCTCCCTCTCCCTCTCCCTTTCCCTTTCCCACCACGACCTCTTTCAGTTTTTGGCGGAATGCTTTTACAATGGAAATATTGGTACAAATGGATGACAAGAAGGTTCTGAGCTGTATTTATACTGAATCTGGATCTGATTCAGCTGCTGCAAAGCGTGGCGACAGCGGCGTGGAAACGTGGTAGAACCGTAGTAAGATCGTGGTAAAATCGTAGTAAGATCGTGGTACAATCGTGGCAGAAGCGTAGGAAACTCGTGTTACAGTCGTGGGAGTCGTGGTGAGAGCGTAGTTAGAACGTGGTGGACGTAGTGGGAGCGTAGTAAGAACTTGATGAACGTAGTGAGAACGTGGTGAGATCGCAACAAGGCCGTCGTTTAATCGTAGTGGAGTCGTGATAAGAGCGTAGTGAGGACGCAGTAACATCGTGAAGACAGACAAAATTACAAATTCATGCCGTTCGCACTACGATTTCACCACGATCTAAAAAAATGATAGAACGTAGTGAGGTCGTGATGGTCATGATGGTCGTGTGACAGGGCCATTACCACGCAATAACAATGATAATCAAACCAATCTATATGGTGAACTCTTAACTACTCTTCGTAAAACCCCAAACCTTAGAATTCTTCATGAAAGATTCCTGGATGACTCTCTTGGTTATTGTACATTTTATAATTTCAATTAGGTATTCTACATCATCATAGCTAGGATATTTGGTACCGCAGATACTGAGTTCAACCCCGGGTAGGGGTGGGAGTGGGTATCCAAATAAGATAAAGAGAAATTTTCTGAGCTTTATATTAAAATATTTCTTCACTTAGGGCAGTTATGTTTATTTAAGAGTTCATTGCTATTTCCGTCCTTTATATAAAATATTTCAAATGCAATGTGTATTTTGTATGATTCCATAGCAATAAGAATCCTTGATTCCTAAGTTGATGGAAAGATTTATCTGTCATATCATCTCGTCACCTCCTACTTACATAAACCTAGTTGCGTATTTCAATATATATCCATACAATATTTATCAACGTATATTTAGAAATGTTTGTAGGATCCAAACAGACTTGGTAGAGAAGTTGTCATTACACCGGGGGTATGGCACTTAATTTCAAAATCCGTTTTGTTACTCTTGCAAAACTCTACGTCCTCACACTAATTTCCGTGTCGAACACTAAAGATAGGATGTCGATTTCCTTTCCTCTTTGATTTCCTGATCGAAATTGATCCAGAAACAAAAAAGAAGCTATGGATTGAAATAATGCTTTAATACAAACACAAAAAGGGGAAATATAATGAATCACAAGCGCACGTGCCCAGAAACATCACCAGCGATAGTATTTATCTGCCTGGAAACACTGATTTCTATCACCAGCGATAGTATTTATCTGCCTGGAAACACTGATTTCTATCACCAACAATAGTATTTATCTGCCTGGAAACACTGATTTCTTTACTCGTAGCAGTCTCCATATTTTTAGAAGACATTTGGAACAGCATTACAAACTTCCATTATTTGATCATTTGATGTTCGTTTACAAGTCCTGGCGGCATTTAAACGCTACCCTGTTGTCTCTACAAATTATAATCTTGCAGCAGTGGTCGCTCGTAAGGAATGGTTAGTAAAATTTCCAACGAATCCTGGCATTGATTTACACTCATTTCCTACTACGTGTTGGAGCTGGTGGGTTGCTATGGGCACGTTTGGTGTGGTTTTCTAATGTTATTCGTCCCTCTTGAGAATTTTTCACTAATATGGAGGCGTCACCATTGCCAGTGAAGTGCTGCAAAATTTAGGTCTATGCTATGCGCTTACGGCCTTTGAGCAGAGATGGATCTTTAACGTGTCACACCTGCTGTGATACGGGCCTCGGATTTTGCGGTCTCATCCGAAGGACCGCCCAGTTTAGTTCACAAGCAAGGGATACTGAGGACCTATTGTAACCCGGATCCTCACATCAAACCAGGCGGCCTCCAAGGCATTTTCCCTCGGTCAAAGATACAGCGCTGTAGACTTCCCACTGGGTGGTCTTCAAAATTAATATGCAATTGTAAAAGAGGGGGCAATTTTGTTCCCAAATATAGTTATATGTTTCAAATGAAAGATATACATGTATTTATACAAGCAGAAAAAAACCTGTAGTTTAGTAAATTTATTTATAGACTCATATACAAAATATTATGTTGCATTATGTATATCATTATTTGATATAATGCATTGTATTTCAATTCAAACATCAAATCACGCATCATGTCCATTATAGTTGATACGAACAGCCACTGAAAATAAGGGGGTGCGAAAACGCTCGCACGTTTAATAGCGTCTTTGACCATCATTTGTATAGACGAAAGGTGAAGATAACGAACAGTGATCAATCTCATAACTCCCACATGCAGTACAAAATAGATAGTTGGGCAAACACGGACCCCTGGACACACCAGAGGTGGGATCAGGTGCCTATAGGAGGAGTAAGCATCCCCTGTCGACCGGTCACACCCGCCGTGAGCCCTATATCTTGATAAGGTAAACGGAGTTATCCGTAGTCAAAAGCAGTGTGCTAAGAACGGCCTAACAATCGGTAGATGCATTCTTCACACTTACCACGCATTGAACGAATAAGGATATGCAGAAATGCTTGGGGAATGTTCCGCCATAAATGGCAATAAAGAACGACGCAAAGCATCCAACGTAGCTGGGGAGTTTGTATCTTGACGTAAATGTCGTTCCATTTCATCCCAAACATGTTCTATAAGGGATAAATCCGGTGACATCGCAGTCCAGTGTAGCACATTCACGTTTAGCTGATGTAGATGGTTACTAACAACGCGTGCGGTCGTACGTTATCCTGATGCAGTATGACTTTACGCTGGTTGTTGTGAATAAATGGAATGACGTGCTGACATACAATCTCGTCACGGTAGCGTACGTCGGTTAAATTGTCTTCCGTTACCACCAAAGGGGTCCTTCCATGTGATGTAATTCTACCCCAGACCATAACGCTTCCTCTGCCGAACTGGCGCCGCTGAATAACCCAGTGTCAATGTAACGTTCTCCGGCACGACTTTAAGCCCGAACATGACCGTTACTGCTGTCGAGAAGAAATCTCGACTCGTTCGTAAACAGAACTTCCGCCCAACCTCTATCATTGAAACGGCGATGTATCCTACACCACGCTAACCTCGCAACACAGTGACGCCAGGGCAGAACAAGACACGTCGAGGACGGATATTGGCCTCTCCCAGTCTGCCCCTTACAGTACGAGGACTTATCCGTCGATGCTTAGGGATGCTTTTAGCGGTGAAAGCCGATTGGAATCGATTATGCAAATGTGACGTCCGTATATACGTATCTTTCTGACATGACGTCACACGCGTCATGGTGCTAGTTTGCTTATATCGTCTCCATAAAACATTTTACAGTGTTAATATAATCTTCAAACTGTCTTGCCACATTGCTTTGAGACACCCCAGCTTCCAGCATCCAAATAGCACACAAACGACCATTTTCAATCATGTGAGGCATCTCTCAATCAAAATTTTATTCCAAAAATCAACGTGTTTCTGATTTAATACTGTCAATGAATGCAAGAAACTGCAGAAAAGCGTGCTTTGGCCATCAAGGCAAATCGAACACGATATTGTACGTGTACTCAAACACAGGCTTAGGATATTAAAACAATTATGTCTTTTTAATAATAAAGACCAATCAAAGAATACTTTTATGTTCTTATTTAACTAAGTATATAAGTATACAGTTTCTTTTTTCCGTTAGTATATAAATTAAAGTGAAGTTTGTCATATGAATGAATAAAAATTCTCACCTTAAATTGATGTACTTTCCATACACAGAATGTCATTAAGAATAAAAGATGTCGTTATCGGAATCATTGCTGATGAATCTAAACGTATTTTGCGTCTCCGATTTCATCGCGCTCAATGAATGAAATTCAAGCGATATAGAAGGCTCGGGTGTGCCACTCGTGATATATATTGTTCAAATACTGGACTGAATTGAGTGTCCGAATAAGAATGCTGGCCATTGCAATATTGACTGCTCGAAAGGCGTCTAGAGAATGACCACACGAGGCACACAATCGAACACTTTGTACCACAAACAATTTCATTGGCTGAAATTATCTGCCCATGAATAACTTACGTCACATGACTAAAGACCCATTTATGAAATATTTTCCCGCTATACTTCGAATCTATTTCTTCACCTCTTGGGCCTCAATTTCGTTGACAGTCTAAGTTAACAGACGTATTTTTCTGATAGAATGAAAATTTACAGAATTAAAGAGGCTTTGTAAATAAAACTTTGAAAACTTCCATCTCAAATCGTGTCGATTTGAGATGAAAGTTTTCAAAATTTTATTTTCCCATTTCTAATGTTTAGAATGCTTCAATAATGTATTTCTAATGGTCAGCAAAAATTTGAATGCCATTTGTCGAGGTACACGAGAGATACAGAGCTCACAATTCATTGTTATGTAAACAAGGTCCGTGCCATGTGTTTGTTTACATAGGTTAAATATACGAGTACTAGTAAAAGTTTCATTTAAAGCAGATTGACAAATCTCATTTTGTTTTAAATAAAATATTTTTTATTGAGCAATCTATACGTAAACAAAAACATGACATGGGCCTTGTTTACATAACAAGGAATTGTGAGTTCTATATCTCACTTGTAACTCAACAACTGATATTCAAATTTTGGTTGACGATTAGAAATACTTCAGTTAAGCATTGTGAACAATAAAAATGGAAAACTAAAATTTGAAAATTTTCAGTTCAGACATGCAGTAAATGTAATATTTCGTGCCCAGTTTTCAGAATTTTTTTTTCAAGGGGTTTCATATTCATTTTCCCTCTGGGATTGATATATTGCATGCTATTTTAATCAAATTTCCATTACCATTTGTGAAGTAGAACTCGGCACAATATAGGAACTATTATTTTGTTCGATGAATATGCATTAGTTTCAAAATATCAATAAATAGTTGGCGTCTAATGCAAAAATTCGTTCCCCTGATTTTCGAAAAAGAGTAGGTTCACTGGGGTGCAGGGAAACTCAAACATTCACAACCAATATGTTTCAGAATGAACCATTTGAGGCATATATCCCTTACATAAAATTCGGTTATTTAAACTGGAATCCGATGACTTTAAGGAACTTGGTCCCGTTGTAAACTCTTTCGTTTTCTCGGAGACATCTCTGGTTTTCTTCACGTCTTGGACGCCAGCAGTGACTTTAAAAATAATGATAGTGACAAGATTGATAAAAATGATCTATTACATTATTACTAATAATGATGAGGATGATGATAGTATAATGATAAGAAATACTGAATGTGTTCATTAATTACTAGTATTCCACCAATGCTCATTTTCAAAGAATTAAAACCATGTATTCATATATTTGTGTTTGTTGTTACATAACAGCGACCAAACTGTACACTTTATTCACTAACAGTTTAAGGCCACCTTCAGACAAGCTGAAGTAAAATAGGCCTAGCTAGGTATTTGCTATTCAATTCGGTGTTCTTATCATGTTTTGGAAAATTATTGTTTTTTAACACCAATGGAAGACATAATTCTTAATTTTTTTCTCTCTATAGTTTTTAGACGGTGGCTATTTATAGTGAAACAAAAGTAGGAATCGAAATCAATTTATCCCATTCTGTCTGTGGAGCAAGTACTTCCGGTTTGTTGCACCCTTTAGATCCCCCGGGACCACGTGATTAATTAGGGTATAAAAGCAACGACATCAGAGCTTTTAGTCAGTTCCAGACTGAAGTCGACCAGAGTGAGTCCTGTGTACAGCTTAGGTGAGAAATCAAACTTGGTTAACAAGTCTTACGTGCCTGTATAAGGCTTTCGAGACTTTGTTGTTTTTATTACGAAAGGTGTGAATGTTATTTCACTTAGTTAGGAAGCGCACGCGCTCCAGGACTGAATAGGATATTTGTACATATTTTTAATTAAAATACTTGATTGAGAGCTTTATCATTTATGTCATTATTCCTCAAATTGCTCAGACAGAGCAACCGCATCTTCGAACCCAGAAACGTTACAATAGCCTCTGTCTTATGTTGCCGCTTCAGTTGGCGTTCCTGTATATACAAGGGGGTCTTAGCGGCGGAAATTTGTAGGCAGAAAATCAAGAAAATTTAGTTGTTTGTATTATCAAAATTAAATGTGTATGATTGTGAACAGTTTTTGAAGCCTTTTCAATAACATTTTGTGCTATATACGCAAAGATAGTTTTTGTGGTCTCATCCGAAGGAATGCCCCATTTAGTAGGCTCTTACGACAAACAAAGAGTACTAAGGACCTACAGTGTATCCTAACCCAGATTGCCACGGAAGCCGAATCATTTGTAATACATGCATACAAGGATATCAATATTTTGAGATAAATCGGACTTTGTTCTGTAACATATGAATACATGTATATAAAATTTCAACCTTGTGTATTGATTTGATTTATACCCCCCTCTCTCTCTTTCTCGCTCGCGCCCATGGGGATCCGGGTTAGAATAGGTCCACAGTACCCCTTGCTTGTCGTAAGAGGCGACTAAATGGGGCTGTCCTTCGGATGAGACCGCAAAAAGGTCCCGTGTCACAGCAGGTGTGGCACGATAAAGATCCCTCCCTGCCCAATGGCCATAAGCGCCGAGCATAAATCTAAAATTTGCAGCCCTTCACCGGCAGTGGTGACGTCTCCATATGAGTGAAATATTCTCTAGAGGGACGTAACAGAATATTCAATCTCTCTCTCTCTCTCTCTCTCTCTCTCTCTCTCTCTCTCTCAGGCATGTAGAACCAGGGGAGGGGACTCCTCCCACTTTTTCATATTTTGTTCTTGTCAAGATTTTTTAGTTGGGATTTTTCTTCCACCACTATACATGTTTGTCTCTCTTCTCTATCTTTGAAATAAACACACAAATCTGACTGAGCGATGAGGTGATGTCTAGACTCCGCCTACTACACTCTGACAGAATATCCATATATATTGTAGCTACGCCATCGTGCAGAAGCATATTAGGGCCGCAGCAGTATCTTTTTTTAGTTTGTTATAAGAAACTAATAATTTGTTATAACAGATTAATAATCTGTAATTTGTTATAACAGATTGTTAATTTGTTATAATAGATTAATAATTTGTTATAACAGATTAATAATCTGTAATTTGTTATAACAGATTATTAATTTGTTATAACAAACTAAAAAAAAAAAAATACTGCTGCGGCCCTAATATGCTTCCGTGAGATACTGCTGCGGCCCTAATATGCTTCCGTACGATGCCGTAGCTACAATATATATGGACATACTGTCGTCCAATTAGAATTAGAGCCGCAGCAGTATCTTTTTTTTTTAGTTTGTTATAACAAATTAATAATTTAGTACTACTGTGTCATCGCACCAGCGTGTTATCATACCATCACAACAAGGTGGAATCTTAATTGAGCGGATCAAGTCTGTAAGTTTTTTGCAATAGACATTTAACATATATCTCAACTAATGTTTCTCCTGTAACAATGTTAGCAATATTTATAGAGAACTGGTCAAAAACAGTACCAAGCAACTGTGGCTGTTCCGACAATGAATAATTCGCGATAACTATAACACACGTACGCCCATCGTAGCACTGGGCTTTCAAAATATTGAATTATTCAAAGTTTAATTACAAGCATCCTAGCTACATGTATCTTTCTTGACAAATAGACATAATCACTTACGTGTACTGCTAAATGGAAAACTTTGAATTTCAGTACTACTGTCTGATGGACAGCCCACCGCCACATTACAGTATGTCTCTGCGCAGTCACAGGTCATCTGACATTTAAATCCGTATCCAGGATAAGGACATGGATACATACAATCAGGTCCAGAGTAGCCATCAGCACATCCTGTATCAAGAACGTCAAAAATCCTTACACAACATGATATACAAGTAAAAACGGAAATATGAATGGGTTTGTTGTAGCTAACGCAATTTTCTATCTAGTCCTTTGTGATCTATCTATCTATCTATCATCTATGTTTGCTGGGATAGAAACAAATCATGTCTCTGGTTGTGGTAAGCTGTAATCAAACCCATGTTATCAAATCAAAGCTGGTTTGAATTCTTTGCTTTGTTTAACGGGAGATGAAGGTAGCTGACATTGCAGAACTATTTTTTCTGCATTGTTTGCGACCTTCCCCTCCCGTTCAACAAACCAAAGAAATACCCTTCATTATTCACATATTTCTATAGTTTTTTTAATTATGAAAACTACGTAAGATATCGATATTATTGACCTGTAAATTATTAAAACGTAAAAGCTGAAAATCACTTGACCTTGACTTGTCTCCATATTTTGTAAATATTTCATATTTGAACGATGGGGAAAGGAATTACTTCAGGAAGGACACACTCTAAACTAAAAAAAAAATAAGCCATCGTGAAAGGTGAAGATATTGATCAGTGATTAATCTCATAACTCCCACAAGCAATACAAAATAGATAGTTGGGCAAAAACGGACCCCTGGATACACCAGAGGTGGGATCAGGTGCCTAAGAGAAGTAAGCATCCAGTCACATCCGCCGTGAGCCCTATATCTTGATCAGGCAAACGAAGTTATCCGTAGTCAAAATCAGTGTGCTAAGAACGGTCTAACAATCGGTATGAAACACGCCAGACAGCATTTGACCCAATGATAAATTGTAGTATAATCTTTACTCCTTACACCCCGCACTTTTAAATCTACACAAAATAACTACCATACAGCCGTAAGCCAGGCGAGCTTGTTGGAGCAGCCGGCGTTTATAATGTAATGCCATACAAATGCACATATATACATACATTGCCATATTTTTTTATGAACGACACCAACCCAACATGTACAGTATTACGAAAAATATTTGAAACGAAAATATGAAGTTCTGCTTAGTATTAAGTGTTTAAATTGTTAACCCCATCACTGACATTAATAAAGTGCACCGCCACGGCACATGATATGCCCGTCACATATTGTTAACAGTATAGATTGTACCCATTAAAACATTTTTTATATCACCTCAATTAAATGTCACAGTGACCTTAAAGTAGGATGCGACAAACCTTCTACCTAAGATGCATTAGTTGACCAATTTTGGTGATTCTAGGTCTAATAGTTTTCAAGTTATGAGCCGGACAAGTTTTTGCCATATATGGCCATATCTTCTTAATGAAAAGTCACAGTGACCTGGTTTTAATGTGCGACACACCTTCTACCCAAGATGTATCTACAGACAAAGTTTGATGATTCTAGGCCTTGTAGTATTTAAGTTACGGGTCGGACACGAAAAAGCTAACAGACGGACGGACAGACGGATATCTTCTTAATGAAAAGTCACAGTGACCTGGTTTTAATGTGCGACACACCTTCTACCCAAGATGTATCTACAGACAAAGTTTGATGATTCTAGGCCTTGTAGTATTTAAGTTACGGGTCGGACACGAAAAAGCTAACAGACGGACGGACAGACGGATATCTTCTTAATGAAAAGTCACAGTGACCTGGTTTTAATGTGCGACACACCTTCTACCCAAGATGTATCTACAGACAAAGTTTGATGATTCTAGGCCTTGTAGTATTTAAGTTACGGGTCGGACACGAAAAAGCTAACAGACGGACGGACACACGGACAGACGGACGGACATGAACGCCATACCATAATACGTCCCGTCTTAAGACGGGCGTATAAAAACCGCCCAGGAAAAACCATAGATGGTTAACTATGGAAACCTGTGTCCGCGCAAGTGTAAATAACATCTCTGGGGCAATGCCGGACGAGCAGTTAAGCAGAACTGCCGTAGTAAACATTGAATAATGATAGTAATATGAGCTAAACTTTGATATATAAAAAATAAAGCTCGAACGCCTCGTGTGAAGCATTGGCTTAGAATAACCAAACACAAGACTATTACTCGGATTCGCTAGAATTCTATTGGCCTTCCTATGGCCCCGCCTACTTTTTGGCGCTTTAATACGTTTCTATCATACAATATTTTCCCGCTATTCTACGAAACAAGGGGGAAAATCTATTGTCAAACTAGACCGTTATAACGACCATAGAATTTGCAAAATGCTGATTTTAAATGAGACTGTTGAAAACCCTGTACCATCAACTTGTTTGTCAGTAGCTAGCCTCGGTTTAAAAACTGACCAAACGCGGAGCAAACTGTTGCGTATCGAATCAGTTGAGAGATATAAACACAATATGCAGGTGATAATGGAATATTGCTACATAAATATGGGAAGTTGACTATATATAATATAAAGAAACGTTATTTATTATTCCAAATTAAAATAAAAGGTTAAAGCATTTCCCAACATTTTCGACAATTTGTTGGATGTACACGTACAGAGGACAGAGAACACTAAAAAACGGATACAAACTGGATCTTCATAGTTGAAAATGATAAACAACGGATTTCAAGAGAAATTACTGTAAGCAGAATACACACAGTGAATATAAGTATATTCTATTTATTTTAACCAATAATCTATTTTAAAAATCATAGAATTACATTTATATAGGGTGTTACTGTATGAATTTAAGAACAACTTTCCAAGGTGCATTCTTTAAAAATCAATCTAAAATTTGCCCTAATTATTATAGTTCTTATGTGTAATACAACGTACATGTAGATAGTTAATGTGCAGTGGCAGATCTAAAGAGGAGTTGCATGCAATTGCAATCACTAGCTCACTTCCCTCTGCTTTCTTTTGACAAAAAAGGTAATTACATGTCTGCACCCCATTCACTTGAACATTTTCTGGATCCGCCCTTGAAGAGCAATTACATGAAAGCATGAAAAGAGTTGATTGCATGGTTATATATTGAACTGTTTCACTCATACAAAGACGTCATCATTGCCGGTGAAGGGTCGCAAATTTTAGGCTTACGGCCTATGAGCAGGGAGGGATCCTTATCGTGCCACACCTGCTCTGACACGGAGACCATGGTTTTGCGGTCTCATCCAAAGGACTCTCCCATTTAGTCAGCTCTTACGACAAGCAAGGAATACTGAGTACCTATTCTAATCCTGATCTCAACTGGAACCAAACGTCAATAAACAGCAAATAAATAGATCTACAGGAAAGAGGTATACCAGATTGGATTCACAATTTTTCTATTCCATCGTTCATAATGTTTTTTTTTTTTTATATATCTAAATACGGGTACTTCTGTAAAGCTAAGATATAAAAACAAGTTATTACCACTGGGAGACCAATGCCACAGATTCGATCAAACGATAGGGACCAGTAATAATTAGAAAATAAAGACATAGAGAGGACTGGATTCAAGCTTGAGTCTAGATTCTGCAACTTGTGCAATCTAATTAAAATTAGATGTTAGATCCACTCACATACTCGCTGCACAAACATTTAACAACATCCCATAGAGGGTCACGTCAGAGGTCAAATTTGCAACAGCCAATCAACTTTCCCTCTTCATATCGATAGGGTATTATCCCACCATTCCATGCATTGGTTACGCAGGGAAAGGAAAAATGGCGGCACCTACGATCGTGACTTGTTTATCGCGTGTTTTTATTTAAATTTTAAAGTATGGCGACATCGGGGGATCTTTTCATGTATACTGCAACAAAGAAGACATTTAAGTATCAACTCTTGTTCATTTTCCAAAACCTTGAGATCAAATATCTTCAAAGCGGTTTTAATCGCTTCCATTTCTTCATGGGTCGCCATCGTTGATAAGTAGTCAAATACAGTATATAATGAGAATTCTCATTGGATACCGATGACATTGCCGCCTTTGTAGTCATTGGTTAATTTTTCATGAAAATTTGACCTCTGACGTGACCTTTAATGGGATGTTGTTAGATGTTTGTGTTTAGATTGTTACTTATGTGAACCTTAGAAAAAGTACGGGGTTTAGGTAGACAATGACGGCAGGGGGAATTTTTAGGACAAGAAGTAACCAGGAAAACGGTAACGGACAACTCATCGAACGGCAATTTACCGAAAGTCAACTCATCAAAAGCAAAGCTCACCGACACTTACAGTTAGATCAAGTGTGTGATGCATTTGCGCAGCTCCAACATATTCTACGTAGTGATAAGGATTTTCAACACCACATAAATACTTTGAAATAAACTTCATCGATCATCACAAAATCAGTTTCGAACAAACTGACATTGAAATGGAAGACAATACAGCCTCGTTACTCATTTGAGTGTTAGAACCTGTATGAATGCATTTTAGGTAGCCAATGCCCTCCGCAAAACAGTGTTTTTAACGTGTGGAATATACGCTTCTCTTGCGTTGTCGGCCCATCACATCAAAATATAGATTCCAAGGGCAATATATTTCCTTATTATATAGTTAATAAATAGTCTATTATAAAATCTGCGTAAAATCTAGAGGATGTTAGCGTTCAATATCCTGAGAATTTATTGAACGCTAACTTTGCATTGCGTAAATTGTGTGCGCCCGAAACTTTCCGAGTATGAGCGTTCAATATTGACCTTACCGTAACGACGAAAACAAGCCAAAATGGCAGACGACGGTCCTCCGAATCTGACAGAACCGGTATTTGATATTTACTTAAAATGTTTTACTGTACATAAATTATGATGTCCCCATTCACAAAAGCAGTTTGTTTCATGCATCAATGACGGGTTTAATATTGAAAAGTTAAGAAATGCATGCTGATATTGCACACTTTCACCTTAGATGCCAATATTGATGAATTATTGTCAATTTTGGAGTATTTTGAGTGAAAAGGAATATAATTGAACTACTAAATCTTTAGCCATATAATAAAAGGGTTCGCAAACTCGTGCATTTTGATAACCAACGAGTGCCAATATTCACCAATATAAGTTCAATAACCCTATATTATCAAGTTCATTATGAGATAGTATTCTTTTTTCACTGACATTTTTTTTTATGATAGTTTCATGAAATTGTTATGAATACTATTATATCATTCTGATTTGTTTTTGTGAAATTTTGATGTTTCTGTTCAAGGAAAGTTGCGATTTTCGGACATTGATATATGATTCTGTTTAATATGTAAATCTCACATCTTAAAAAGTGCGATAACTTGCATGTATATATTTTATGTGATAATTTACTAGTTTTAACTCTAATAAATAGAAATAAATACACTCTCTTTACTTTTATCAGTTAATAATGCGAGTATGGATTTACCTTAAATGAAGCAGCCAATACACCACTTGACCTAGACGACGCTCCATATTTGATAAAGTATACGCGGACAACGGATTGAACTAGTTTGCAATATATATTCATTGTCGAGGATTAAAGAGATGTCATTTTCAATAGAAATATAATATTCAGTGACTGTAAAACTAAAGGAATGATCTTAAAAAAACAAACCAAAAGCAAAGCAAAACAACTTACTTGTACACTTCCGTATGTCTGAATCAAAATGGTATCCATCGCAACAGCCCCTAATAATGATTATAATAAATAAATAAAGATTTATCACATACAATAACAAAAAAGATATTGAATTATTTTTTCTTAGCTCACTTCATCTGAAAACTCAATTGAGCTATTCTGATCACCCTTTGTCTCGTCTGTCTGTCCGTAAACTTTTCACATTTTCATCTTCTTCTCCAAAACCACTAGGTCAATTTCAATCAAACTTGGTAGAAATCATCCGGGGGGTAAAGAGGGTTCAAGTTTGTTCAAATGAAGGGTCATGTCCATTTTAATCTAATTAAAATCGGACTTCTTAGATTCACGCCGCATACTTTGCGATTGTGTGCGTATACAAGGATCTGATTTTGATTAGATTGGTGTCCCTTTCAAAGGGGAGATAATCATGAAAATGCAAAAATAGGCTGGGGTCATTTAAGAATCTACTTTTCAAGAACCACTGGGCCAGAAAAGTGGAAATTTACATGAAAGCTTCCTGACATAGAGTAAATCCACGTTTTTGCAATTCATTGTTCACAGGGGTAGGGTGGGGACACAATAGGGGATCAAAATGTTATATATGCTGATATACATGTCTAGGGGAAATTTTTTAAAATATGTCTTGAACAATTTAACCTAGGGCTTTCATATTTTGTGTTCATGTATACATTCTTTACAGAAAGAACTTTCATGTGATGCAATGGCGTGTGATCTTGTGACCTAGACCTGGAAGTTTGACCTATTTGAATAAAAACTGACCTATACAATATGTCCTGAACTATTTAAGGTAAATCTTTCATATCTTATATATATATATATATATATATATATATATATATATATATATATATTTCTTATGGAAAGATCTCTCATTCATATCTTTGGCCTTGAACTCGGAGTTGACCTACTTTTAAGAAAACATTACTTATTAATATATCAGGAACTATTTTAGATGAGCCTTTCATATTTTGTATATAGATTCTTTATGGCAAGACATTGTACGCAATGGTGTCAGATCTTTTGACCTTGGAGTTTGACCTACTTTTTAAAAACAATTAACCTATGTAATATCTCCTGAACTATGTAAGGTAAAGCTGTCATATTTTGTATATAAATTCTTTATGACAAGACCGTATAATTTCACGAAGTTTGAACTTGATCTTGGGGGTTGGACCTACTTTTTAAATCCCTGACCTATTCAATTTCTAATGAACTATTTAAGGTAGATCTTTTATATTTTGTATACATGTATAGATTTCTTATGGCAAGACCTTTATTTTATACTTTGACTTTGAAATATGACATGTTTTTTTTTAGAAAACAACCTGTAAAATATCTTCAGAACTATTCAAGGTAGGGTTTTCAAATTTTGTATATAGATTTTTTTCATGACAAGACCATGTGATACAATCGTATTTGATCTTGTAACCTTTACCTGTTTTTTTTTTTTTTTGTTTTTTTTTTTAAATCCGACCGCGATGGTCTAGAGGTAGAGCGTTCGCCCCGCATGCGGAAGGTCGGGGTTCGAATCTCGGCCGCGACAGACGTAAGTTGTTAAAGTACATGTAGGTAGTGACAGTTCCATCACCAAACGCTCGGCATCAGGTGTGAATGTCACGGGTCCTCGGAGATGACCTTAAAAACGGCTGTCCCTTGTCACAGTAGGTGTGACACGCTAAAGAACTCCCACTGCTCAATGACCGTAAGTGCCGAGTATAGGCCTAAATTTGAAGCCCTTCACCGGTCTTGGTGACGTCTCCATATGAGTGAAAAATTCTCAAGAGGAACGTTACGCAAGATACAATTAATCAATCCTGAACTATTTAAGGTAAATCTTTTACATTTTGTATAATTATAGATTCTTTATGGTAAGACCTTGATACACTTCGATGTTTGACCTTGTGAATTTGATCTGTAAGTTCGACCTACTTTTAATATAAATCTTACCCATTCAATATTCCTGAATTATTCAGATAGTAAAAACTTTCACATTTTGTATATAGATTTCTAATGGCAAGGTCGTCCATATCATAGATTTTTTTTTAGATATGACCTAGTGACATTTAGTCATATCCAGAACAGCAAGCTTATGTATCATGTATTCATATTGGCATATCTGTATTATGTTAATTCATTTTTAGTAATGCAGTGATCCTATTGGGGCTAGGTTGGGGCCACAATATGGGGTCAAAAATTTTCATGGGAATAAAGAATAATAAAAAAAATAACACCTTTCGAATTCACAACAGCTGGACAATCGCAAAAACAAGGTGATTCGGGTGAGCGATGTTGCCCATGGAACTCTCTTTTATATTTAGTCATTATAAACATGCTAATCGGATTTATCTTTATAATAACATTTCGCTTTCATTTTCAAATTAGGACACATGTCGATTTCTGGAAGCACTTACCCTTGTCCAGTGCATTGACGATATTCGTCAGCATGTAAATATCCAAGAAAAGTTATTAACGGTAAAATATTTGTCATGCTCATAACTTGTGTGTTCAAGCAACCAAATGAGATATCAGTTATATTTTCCCTTTTCAAGTAGGAAGTTTGAAAAAGGATGTGAACAATAGTGTTTTTAGTACCAGGAAATTTTTTCCATTAAATGTTTAGTAAATACTATTGGGGGTAAA
This sequence comes from Ostrea edulis, assembly GCF_947568905.1. Lineage (NCBI taxonomy): Eukaryota > Metazoa > Mollusca > Bivalvia > Ostreida > Ostreidae > Ostrea > Ostrea edulis. The sequence goes on along the minus strand of NC_079166.1, from coordinate 47,411,050 downwards.
ACCAGTACTAAAATAATGTTGATTGAATCCAAATATTGTATGATCATAAACATATAGAATTTAAAGATAAAACAATATTTCCAATATGGGGGAAATGAGAGCAGTAAAATATTTTTCATTTGATAGTAACATGTATAATGACATGTGTTGTAATCAACCGATCTATCTATCAATCAATCCCTCTTGTGCGACAGAACGTTGAGAGCGGAAGCACATTTATATAAACAATTGCAAGACTTGTTTTCCAATCTCTTTTGATACTTGCACCTTTAGTTTTTGTTATAAACTTATGGAATAAAAATATTGTTTAAACTATTTCATTTCGATATGACACAAACTGATGTATGATTAATGAAACTTGTTTCAGTATAAATGTGAATCTGGACGTTGGGTTTAACTCTTAATGCATATTATATAAAACATACAGGAAGTAATTAGTTTTCAACGCACTGTTGTGAGTTAACTGATGAAACCTAGCATCCTTAGAAACCGGGTAGTCATTGTTTCAGGTACGTTGCAACAGGAAGGGGGAAGGGGGGGGGGGTTACCACCTGCTTTTTAAACAACGAACTTTTCCTGTTAATTTACAAGCGAATTTTACAAAAGCCTATTAGTATTTTTTAAAAAAATCATTTTCCATTATCTCGCAATTTCGAGATGATCTCGTAATAACAAGAAAAGATTTCGTTATTACGAGATAATTATTTCACAATTGCGAGAAAAGATCTCGACCGTAATGACGAGATAATTATCTCAAAATTACGAGAACAGATCTCTTAAATTACGAGAAAAGATATCTTAAATTACAGGAAAATATATGTACATAAAGCCGAGTTGCATAACTTATGAATAGTCTTGAAAGCGATTGATTTGGTTAACGGGAAAATGTGTTGAGTGAATAATTTTATCGAAATGTTATTTTGCCATTTTGGGATGATCTTTTAATGCTCAAATGTTTAAAATAAACAAGATACTCAACTAGTTAAGCAGTTATTTCCTTCTATGTTGCTGGTCAGCAAATCGAAACGATCTTATTCAAAAAGTGTGATGGTACAAATTCCGGCAGGAACGCGAAGTGCCTACAATGAATTATTTACGTTCCGGCCCACGTGAGTTTGATATTAGTCTCGGGAATACACTTATCCTTTAAAATTTTAGAAAAATGAAGTGTTTACGCAAGGGTTTGTTTGGTAATCTTAAAATGTTAGAATCTTATTTGCTTTATGTTATTATCATCTTATTTGTGTCATGTTAGAATCTCGATTTGCTAATCTTAATGATTAAATACTAATATCATTAGAGCCATATTTATACGTCTATTTCTGGGTTTTCAAAAACCAAATGTCAGATAGACAGGTGTTTATTCTTGTCTTATTACGGAAATTTATTCTCCAATTCGAAGAAAAAGTTGTACTGAAAATATTGGCATATGATGGCGAATACAAACTTGTAGACAAAACTGAAGAAACAATTTACACAATTAAACCTCAACCAAATGTAGATATTTCTGTGTATGTGATTAAATGACAAAAAAATTCATAGGAATCTTATTATTCTTATTGGAATGACTTTTAGGCCCATACCAGCAGAGAGAGAAGGCCCTAGAGAAAATCCTCCGCTGATGGAGGGGAGACCGGAAGAACAGAGAAAGGAATCGGATAGTGAAGGTGAAGGAGTAGGGAAGAGTGTAAAACAGAAGGATGGGACAATGGCGCCACAATCATTGGAAATCCACGAACAGCATGATCATGCAGAAGTACAGGCTGAAGATGAGCTAGTAGAAGAAGGTGACTCAGGTTAGACGCTCGACGAGAACAAAGAAGAAACCAATGTGACATGACACGTTATGTCTCAAACACAGGAGGTTGAGAACAGAAAAGAAAAAAACACAGTTGTTGTTTGCTCAAATATTTTAAAATCTACATCTCATTTATTAATTGAAAACATTGTACATTATATCATTGAATGATGGGACATCATCTGCTGGAGATGGGGAGAATGTAGCCGTGTGAAAAGTTTGTACATAACTTTTTCATTTTATGATTATCTATAGGCAGAAGTTCGCCGTCTCGACAGACAACACTCATCTAACACGTCATACATTTTGTCATCAGATGCAAAAGGTCAAGGATTGGTTCTGTACTATCAGCATTTGATTTTGATATTATTTGTAAACCAGGGGTCGTGAATTCGATACTCACTTGGGGATCCAAATGTAACTTATGATGCATTTATGAAAAATTAACAACAACGTCAATCCTTTTAAAAGTTCGTGTCATCTAGGCTTGATTATTCACTGACACAGTTGATATACAATATACTAGATCTATACTACTATATATGATAATCATGGACTCCATTGTTTATCCTTAAATGCCGGCTAATCGGGAAAGAACTGTCTTTTGCTTTTAATATACATGTAATAAACATTGTACCTTATTGTACTTTTCATATTTGAATCTAAATTTTATATGTATGTAATTAATAAATCGGCGAAAATGACAAAACAATACGGAATTTTAAACCGAGATAACTTGAAGTTTATAGTCAGTGCCTGTGCATTAGGAAGATTGATTGATTGTATATTGTTTAACGTCCCACTCGAGAAATTTTCACTCACATGGAACCGTCACTATTGCCGGTGAAGGACTGCAAAATTTAGGCTTATGCTCGGCGCTTACTGCCTTTGAGCAGGGAGGTATCTTTATCGTGCACTCCTGCTGTGACATGAAGCCTCTGTTTTTGCGGTCTCATCCGAAAGATCGCCGCATTTAGTCGGCATTTAGTCGGCTGTGTGTGTTAGTTAATGGGGAGGGGGTGCGTGTGTGTCTAGAATAAATGCTTTGAAAAATCTCTTATAAAAAATTCGTTCAAACTTATGTATTTTCGAGTAACAAATATTTACCGATATTTTATCAGTTAGTCTCCTTCAGCATCCGGTATTTACTCCACTAAATAAACATGTGGGAAATTGAAAAGTTAAGCCGTGTTAGCTGAAAAATTCTTAAATTTTTACATTTCTCATTTCAGCAGGCAATTCAATGCTGTCTCACAAATATACAATTTATCAACACCTGACTCCATGACCAAGAACTGAATGATGGATATTTCCATGTATCTATATTCTTGAATAATAAATTCTTAGAGCGACAAACCTTGAACATAGCACTGTGCATGATTTTCAGCGCTCTAAGCCCGCTTTATTTTGGTGCTAAAACTACTTCTTTGAACAATAAAATGTCTCTTTTTTTTTTTTAATTTTCCACTCAATTCACATTAGATAATTTGACTTGTAAATCTTCTAACGTTTGCCATTGAGTGTACCTTGTGTGGCTTAATTTATGTGGGAGAAACCAAGGGTTCACTTAATAAGAAAATATTGGGGCACAGATTTCAAATAAATAATGGTGGTAACCAACTTCTTTACAAGCATTTTAATGCACCGGACCACTCCATCTTGTCCATGAGGGTAAGGATTTTGGAAAAAAAATTGACCATCACACAAACAATCCAACATTAAGTACCCCTTTTCTTAGACAACAAGAAGATCGAAGGATCAGGACCCTAGACACTGCGTTTCCATATGGATGCACTGATAATGTATATGATGTGGGAAATTTGACTAGTCCACAAGGAAATAGGAACAAGGGACTCTTTCCCAATACCCAAAGACGGAAACGCAGTCATGGACATCGTTCATATAAAAGACCAAGTATAAATGATGTCACGTTTGATTCACTTTTGCCTTACGTCAACAGACAATTAGGTCCACATCATTTTCGTACTAAACTTTACTCCGTTCCATTGAGAGTTTTACACACGTTATTTGAAGAAGCTATGGCTAGTCTATACTTGGATTTTTCAACACCTGAATATAGACTGAACTCTATGATTATGGATGTTGTCTATCACAGGCTCTTTAAACCAGCACGGGTCATAGATGATAGTCCTTCCAACTCATGCCGCCATTTCCCTAAGCTCAAATTTACAAACAAGGGAATAGGTGCCGTCAACATAAGCAACATTCTTCGTCATAAAAGGGTTCAGTCGTGTATTCCAACTTATTTCAAGTTCAAGTCTATACCCTGTATTTCCTACAGCTATACTTCTAATATTGCATCCAAACATGTTAATTATAAACAAACTTTGCAGTGCCTAGATATAGACCATCTCATACGTAATCCACCAACGTGTTCTTATTCTTCATCTTCTTCCAACTATAGTTCAGCTGGACATGTCATTATGATGATGTTGATATACATGTAGTTGAAAATGAGGACCTCAAATCACTTATTCTAAAAGGTCCTAAATACAGAGAACCTCGCTCTTTTAATTGGCGACAGAACTTCATCTCTATTATGAATTCTGTCGAAGATTATGCCAGACGATGGGCTAAATATGAAAAAGAAGAACTTGATACATTGTCAGAATGGGTTAAATGCATAAAAGGAATATTAAAATCCAGCATTAGACATATGAAAACAAAAGTACGTACCATCTATCCTTCTGTGTTTAGTAAACCATAAGTGATAAAAGAATTAGATAGGTTACATGAGGAATATGTTTTGGTTCCAGCTGACAAAGCTAGTAACAACATTGTCTTTGTTTCTAAGGCTCATTATTACAACCGTATTTTCAACGAACTTGGCATTAATTCCACTTTTGGTAATCGTACTTATACTCCAACTGCCCTTTTAAAAGATGAAATTCTTCAAAACCATGCTTCAGTTTTAGACACATTTAATATCCCAGTCAATGGGTCAAATGAATATGAGTTACCGTATCTATACTGGATTCCTATACTACATAAAACCCCTTACAAATATTAGTTATTGTATATTTATTTCGGTGTATACACCAAAATAAATATTCAATAACTTACTTGTATCATGACCAATTAGAAATATAATATCTGTCATGTGACCAGTAGTTATTGCCTGGTTTTTTAATTACCCCAATGAAAAGTAAAGTTTTTGTCAGGAGATCGCTTGGGTATTTTCCTCTTCCCGCTATGCATGCTCATCGCGCACTTATCGCCCGATAGTTGGTGAGAGCGGATGTGCAGAATGTGTATGATCAGACCACCTCAACTATTATCATTGAGGATTTACACGATTTAGGTTTAGAGTTTATATTCAATGATGATCATGAGGATTTTCTCACAAGCATGTGAGGATCACACATTTCGTGAGATGATAAAATGGATATCGACATGGCCGCGAGCCTACAATTTGAACTTCACCATGTGTTGAAATTGTCAGGTGGTGTTCAATAATTTATTTACACAGCACAGTTTTAAAAGATATGCAAATGATGGTTCCGCCCACTGGTGTATCACCAGTTATTGTACACTTTTTATAAAAGGAAAAACACCGCAGCCATTATACAAAGATACATTGTTGGATCCAGTAAGTGCTCTACCAAGCCCCTATATTTGCTCCTCACGAAAATATTAACAGCTGTGAAGGAGAAACTTCAAACGTGCTGTGCGACTACATATGCCAGAAGTGGTGTTAATCATATGTGGATTTTAAAATATTCTAAAGAACTTTTAGTAAACTTGAAATCGCAAAACTTTTCCCAAATCAATAACACCAAAACCTATAACTTTTCAACACTAAACACGACCATTCCTCATGAAAAATTAAAGACTAGACGTTTTGACATTATAGAGGCGTCAACAAAAATGGAAAAGGGAAATATTCATATCTAGTGATCAGTCATCCAAAAACTTACTTTGTTAAACACCACTCTGATTCCACGCACAAGTACTCTGAAGTTTAAATAAAAAATATGCTAGAGTTCCTCATTGACAATATCTTCGTGGTCTTTGGTGATCATGTCTTCCAACAGTCTGTTGGAATTCCCATGGACACGAATTGTGCTCCTTTGTTAGCTGACCTGTTTCTATATTCATGTGAAGCAGAATTTATTCAAAAACCTATACGCGAAAAGAAGAAATATCTTGCTGTGGCCTTCAATTCGACATTTAGATATATCGACGACGTTTTGTCTATTAACAATGATAACTTTCATTCATATGTGGATTCGATATATCCCTGTGAGCTCAAAATAAAAGACACCGCAGAGTCGTCCACTTCTGCTTCATACATAGATATTGTTTTGAAAGTAAACATTAACGGCAAACTGGCAACTCAACTGTATGACAGACGGGATGATTTCAGCTTCTCCATCGTCAACTTCTCATATTTATATAGCAATATTCCATTATCACCTGCATATGGTTGATGGTAAAGGGGTTTCAACTGTCTCGATTGAAGTCAGCATTTCGCAAATTCTATGGTCGTTATAACGATCTAGTTCGCCTATCATTGGGTCAAATGCTGTCTGACATGTTTCATACCGATTGTTGGGCCGTTCTTGGCACACTGATTTTGACTACGGATAATTCTGTTTACCTGATCAGGATATAGGGCCCATGGCAGGTGTGACCGGTCGACAGGGGATACTTACTCCTCCTAGGCATCTGATCCCGCCTCTGGTGTGTCCAGGGGTCCGTGTTTGCCCAACTATCTATTTTGTTTTACTTGTAGGAGTTATGAGATTGATCACTGTTCGTTATCTTCACCTTTCATTAGGATAAACCATGTGATTTTTTTAAAGTTTGAGAAAAAACTATTTTTTCTTGTTTATTGATTCATGCAAGGAAATCAAACATATATGTCAGTGACGAATAACAAACATTGCAAAGGTCATTTTTTTCTCGATATAAAATCAGTTAACAATGTCACACATCAGCCTCGTGTATTTTATACTTTACTGTATAAGTAGATAGATGAATAATAAAACATGTACAGAATAATATTTTTAGGAATAAAGACAATGTCAACTTATTCCATATAAAACCACTCCATTTTATTTAACCATATCAAGACTCTGTCTCAGTTCATATAGACATGTATTTATAATGTAATGGTCGCGAAGGAGTTTGGGAATCAGTGAATTGTATCTTTCCAAAGTGCTCTTCTTCCTCGATAGTGAAACTGTTGGACTGGTAATATGCCTCATCATCAATCGATCGCAAGAAAGTGGAGGGACATAGTTATTCAGTATGTAGTACACGGTTGTTGATAATGCTCTCATGGTGTCTACATTCATCGATCTTACATATAGTATTCTGACTCGATCATTGGCTTCTTTTCCCAGGTTTTTAAGAAATTCATAGTGCTAAAAGACAGATGATCAGGCCATGGTTCCCTCCTCAAGTGAAGTTATAAAATAAATAAAACACACTACATTTAGTAACCATTTTTTAAAGTTTGAAAAGTACAACCAATATCAGAGATTCTATGTAAATACCTTTGCATCCGTACAACTTGCTTATCCAAGAACAAAAGCTATATTTTGAATTTCATCCACTTTTTACTCTTGGTGATATAAGACTGTTTTGCAAATGTCGTTGGTTTCATTTTAACATAGGTTCTAGGCTTTTCCACTTTCTGTTGTTGTTTTTTCCTCTGTAACACTGGCATTTTAAGTCTGCAATATTATCTTTATCATCTGGTGGTGTTGAAATATTTGTCTGACTCTGTCTCCGATTTTTGAACACTCTCGCTTTCCCCTTTCTGCTGAACTAACTCTTCATATTTTATCTTAGGAAGCAGCACCAGTTCTTTTGACATATTTCAAATAGTTTTGAAGAATGATAGGTACTATGAGTCCGATTTTCTACAATAGTCTCTTTCTATTAAGTCTGATGAAAGTAGCTTACGTGCAATGATTTTATATTTTCTCAGTTTATGTTTGTCTTCAGCGGAGATTATTATCATTTAATTAGAAATGTTGTATACTATTTCTAATATTATTTGAAGTTCTTCTTTAGTGATGGACTTTAAAGTGTGATTAAATTGTTCCTTAGAACAGTAAAAACATACAGAACACCTTCATTTTTTCCATCTCAGCTTACTCTCCTTGATGGGTGTTCTAACTTTCAAGTCTTCAGTTCAAAAAGTTCTAGAGTTATGGCTATGGATCATATTTTTCTTAACCTGACCTTGATTGAGACATGGGTCAAGGTCATTTTTTTACAGTGCATATTTTTTTTTAATGTTCTCTTTAAATGTTTCAAGAATAAAGTTCTAATGTCAAAGGGTTCTCAAATTATGGTCTGAATCAGATTCTAATGTAAAAGATTGACCTTGATTTTATAGATGGGTCAAGGCAAAAGATTTTGGTGCTGTGAACCCATCCTTGATGCCACCTCTTCATGTTCCAAGTTTGAAATCTTAATTTCAAAGGCTTCTCAAGTTCGGGCCTGAACAAAATTTATAATAATATAACTGTCAAAACTGTCAAACTGTCAAAAATAATATATCTCCCCTTCGAATAAAAAAGTCGAATTTGATAGTCTCGATACATACCATACCTAACCTCTGGAATATTCGAGAGCACGACACTCTACAGGAGTGTCATAAACCATACAAATAATTGTTATCATGTACATATACGTCCGCCATTAATTGTACAGTTTCAATATCTAATGCATTTTAATGTAGTCTGTAACAAATAACAAATAATCCATAACAAATTACAAGTAAATGTCCCCCAAGACTTCAGTATGTTTCAAGTAAGGTTCACTTTTTTCTCATAGCGTAGAAAGGAATGAATATTTCAAAACTTTAAAGTCTATCTTCCATACCTTTCGGAGAGGGTGCATCGTATGAATTATCATATCTTAATTTCTCATGTTTTGCCTTGGTTTATTTACACTTTTTAAAAAATTTTCTTTGCCGTCGACAGTGTAAGAGTACAGATGATATATTAAACCTAATCTAATGAATCTTCTCATTACGATGGTTTGTATGTATATTTCATTATTACTTGGCTGCCCATTTTTCAAATATTGGAATTTTAATTCAGGTGAAATGAAACAGACCGGTGATATTTTTTTTAAAGCACAGAGGATCATTCATGTGCACTCGAGCTGACGGTCTACAGGTCCATTATTCACCTGTACTTAAATAATTAATATCTTTTTTATCTTACAATCAGCACACCTTCTGAGTAGTCCCATCTTTCTATCTTTTTCTTTATTTAATTCCATAACAAATATAAGTAACCGGGCACATAGGATATACCCTACATTGTCATGCATTGATTTAATATCTGCCTTCCTTGATAGACTCCAGCCTTCCTTCTTCATTGATTAAACCTGAACTTTAAAAAGTGACGATATTGTATATCAACCATTGACTGATCAGATAATACAAACGTACACACACATAAAACAAACACTAGAGATATAATGACATCTTTGGTGCATGTAGGTAGAGAAATTGAACTCGAGGTGTCTCGGTTCTGTGTGCATTACCTCTCACTGAGCTGCAAAGAAGTAAAATAATGCGTGTGAAATCTTGTCGAAAAGACAAAATATGTGCTCCTCTGAACGATTGAATAACGCTAGTATATATATATATGACGATTTCATGTACCGGGGTCGGATAGATAGTGTGACTGTATTTGATATGCAGGGTATCTGGTAGGTATTTTTATCTCAAGTTATAGAACAGTGATATAATCTATTGTATCTTGTTTAACTCATGAATTAGATATATGTTTCTGCTATTTTATGACATACAAAGATGGATCAGTTTTTAATGTTTTGAGATTATTTTTCTCTGGAAAGCTTTTAGATGTTTCAGATATTTACCGAGGTTTGAAAATAGTGCGTCACACGATGCATATATATGTATATCATTTCAAAGTTGGGCAAGTTCAAAACTTGTCTTTACTTTTCGGTGACCTAGGGGTTTGTCTTTTCTTTTCAGTGACCTAGGGGTTTGTCTTTTCTTTTCAGTGACCTAGGGGGTTTGATTCTCAGAGATAATATTATAACTACGTATTTAGTATCACTGCACTCAGGAGTGGAGAACACTACATTTGAACACAACAAAAGCAAACTTATCCTTTGCCGATACATATTGTAATATGGTCAGTCCCTCCTCCTTTGTTGTCAAATCATCCCCGGTAAAGAGCTACTGATGAATGATTATAAGATAGAAGATTTATTAATCCAGTTTCGATCCCAGGAAAGCAACACGAGTGTGAATACGACTATGATGTACCGTTTGTTGTATTGAATACGAGGTGTATCTTCTGATAGAGAGCATGCAGGAAACCTGCACGAATAGCGTGTTGATGCATGTTAAACTTTCCCCACAATTTTCAGTTGATACACCGATCACAGAATTATTTCTTATCATTTCAAATTGATTGTATAATAGCAATAATAGCATGGAGTTACATACAGTGCATTTAGCTCACATAAGCTGGAAGCTCAAGTGAGCTTTTCTGATCTCCTGTTGTATGTCTGTCCGTAAACTGTTTACATTTTCATCCTCGCCGAAACATACACCTATCCAAACTTAACACAAAACATTCCTAGATAAAGGGCTTTCAAGTGTCTTCATTTCAACATGCATTCCCTTTTGCAAAGGGAGATAATTAACAATTTGTTCGAGTAAGGTGGGGTAATTCATATAATTTCTTCTTTTAAAAGAACCATTGAGTCAGAAAAGACAACACTTATGTGAAAGCGTCCTTAAAGAATGTAGATTAAAAACTGTCCATATCATGTTCCAGAAAAGGGTGTGGCCACAACAGGGGGTCAAAGTTTAAAATGGTGATATGTAGGAATTGTTTTCTTTCCACATTTTCTTCTTTATTGCAGCAGGGCCTTGATTATTCAGATTAATATGCAAGCATCCTTATGTTATACAGATTCAAGTTTGTTCAATTATTTCTAATTACACTAATACATATACATATGTAATCCACATTTTCGTATTTTGTTATGGTCTCACCCATAGGTGAACTTTGGATGATGCCACAATCGGAAAAATAACACAATGAAAATGATATGTATTATATTTTTCTCATAAAGATTATTTTTGTCGCCATGTCAATAATGTAAAGTATGAAATGCAACTTTTCTATTGTAACTATGTCTTCCACTGAATGTTATCAAACTGACGTACCTATTTACTATCAGTCATCCATTATAATGATATGTTAAAATTACCCAAATTAATAGACGTAAGTGGAATCTGAATTGCATGACATTTATTTCTGATATTTACATTTCCAATGTTTTACTTTCGATATCTTTACGAATTGAAACGATGATAATTTCCTTAGGATTCAATGCGTTGCATTTGGGAACAATGCGCGTATGAATCTTGATAGATACAGTGCTTCTATTTAAAAACGATTGGGAATTCTTACAGAAATGAAAGTAGAATGTAACGAAAATAAAATTCCATTTTTGATAATAGGTGTGAAGGTGTGAACTGCAACACTTCGCGCCGGCATTATATTTTTTCATGAAGTGCTAAAGCTCTTCATGAAGTAGGTATGCTTAAAGCTCTTCATGAAGTAGGTATGCTTAAAGCTCTTCATGAAGTAGGTATGCTTAAAGCTCTTCATGAAGTAGGTATGCTTAAAGCTCTTCATGAAGTAGGTATGCTTAAAGCTCTTCATGAAGTAGGTATGCTTAAAGCTCTTCATGAAGTAGGTATGCTAGTGTGAAGCATTGCAGTTCATACCGTTAAGTATTTTCAAAAATTAAATTCATTTCTCAAGTAAAAAATCCACTTCCGTAAGTAACATTGATAAGTAGTTTCGCATGGTTCTCCGTGGTCATTAGTAATTCTGCATGTAGCGCTTTCTGTCGAACGGGGCATATTTTCTCTCACAAACTGCTATAAACCTTAACTTTTTAAATTCCTAATATATGATCATTGATCAATAATAATAAAAAAAAAAATAGCACTGTCATAAGAAAGACTAGCGGATTAAAAACACACCTTTCTTGTAAAGAATTGAACTCTTTAGGGTGTTCCAGATCTAGACTAAAATGACGTACACTGTAGCTGTGAAAATACGGGGACGGTACCATCACTTGGTTTTGAAACCAGTGTCCAAATCAATTTGATAAATATCACGACAGAAATTTAAGATATCGGATTTAGAAACCTTACTTTTATGATACCCTGTCTGACTACGTCAGCCACTGCATGGTGGACGTCACTGTGTTTGGAGCCTAATGTTTGAAATTTCTACAGACGCACAAGGTCACTTCCGCTATCCTATAGCTAAATGGATTGATATAAGAATAACTTTCAATATTTTGCAAATCCATCAACTTCAATAATAGAAAAAAATATTCAAAAATTCCAAATATACAGGGTCCATTTTCAGTAAATTTCATATAGAAAACAAAAAAGTATTCGGTGTTAACTTTATTATGGTTTCCGTTTGATAAATATTTATCATACATGAAATGAATTGTGAATATACCTCGAAGTCGGTGCTTAAGCATTACTATCTAATACACCGAGTATACCCCAACATGCGGGATGTAGGCTATGTTGTGACCGGGGTGTAGACTACCGAAGGGGCAATATAGATGATCGAGGTTCGTTTTTGCATAATATCTCAATTTATGGATATATTTCGCAGGAAAGCATTGATTCGGGAATATATGGAAACAAATGTATCCAAGTGCTGCACATTTTCTAGTTTTATCAAACACTTCAACACAATTCCGACGATCGGAGCAAGTTTGGCACTACCGCATATCTTTGAACAAATATCAGGACAACACTTTGTTTCATCGTCACTTTTACATGACCAATAATTACGTGTTTATGCATTTACTGTCAGTGAATCAATCGTATTCAAAGAAATCGACGAAAAATTAATGTTGTGTAGGGGTGTATGCTACCAGATTTCTTTCACAGATAATCAGTGCGCAATATTCAATATTTAAGCATACTGATTGTAGTAGTATTTCTGTTTGTTGTTTTATATAAGAGTACATGCATTAGTACTAGCCTAAATTGAATGAAACTACTTACGTTACATACATGTTTACAATCCATTTATACGTGGTATATGCCCTGAATACATGCATGTGTTAAATTTTATCCACTGTTGCTTTGAAAATGTGCTTCTAAATAAATTGTCTAAATTGAGAGAAAAACGCATTCCCACATTATTTTGCCAATGTCCTTTCATTCATTACTCATCTCCAATATTTCAAAATTCTATTATATGTTTACTGCATTGCAATTTTCGTTGTGATAGTATAATATGCATAGCCATGATGAGGACAAAGATAACCTCTGGGGTGTGTATGGCCATTTCGTATGTGTTGTGTGCTGATTGAGTTAATAATGTGAAACATAAGCTTTTGGGCTCTGATTGATGCAGTACATAATAGTATACAGACATAAATAGATTGTACATGTATATGCAACAGAAGTTCAGAGTTTCATTCAATAAACTGTTTTACTTACGGTCCATATAAAACAACAAATAGAAGTACTACTACACAGTGGAAGAAAAACTTCCTCGGGAATTTATGAATGGCTGAAATGAAGAGGCCCAAAACGTTCCAAAACTTAGAACCTACCGAATCGTAAAAAAATATGAGTGATTTTCAAACAGAAAAATATGTAATCATGGATATTCCAAAAAGTCATCGTTCTATACTTGCCCAGTTCAGATGTGGTGTCTTACTTATAAGAATTGAAACAGGACGGTATAGGCGGGAGGCATTATCGGATAGACTGTGTACTTTATGTTCTTCAGATAGTGTAGAAGATGAATGTCACTATTTATTTCATTGTTCCTCTTATTCAAATCTTAGATTAATCTTTTTTACCAGTATCGGATTTAACCCCACTATGATCAATATGTCAGATTTAGACAAAACAAAATTTCTATTATTAAATTTTCCAAGACAAACTGCAAAATTCCTGTTCTCCGCATACACCTACAGACAGTCTATCATATACCATAATAGTAAAAGTCATGCGTAATACATGTAC